>NC_091939.1:25600174-25797674 GCF_041260155.1 Ptychodera flava
TGGGCTGTAGATGAGATTTTGTTCAAATGAAGTTGTCATTGCCAAAAATATGCAAATTAGTGCCAAAAAGGCGTTTTTGGTAAAAAATCTCCTTCTTCATAACCGCTGGTCAGACAGCTTTGATATTTGGTATACAGGTCCCTAGGGATAACCCAACTTGGATTTGTTCAAATTGTGATGAAATAAGCAAATCTGTATTTTTAAGTAATTTTTTTGTCATTTTTGGTCAAAAATTTATTTCATCAAAACCGCTCGTCTGACAGCTTTGATATTTGGTATACAGGTCCCTAGGGATAGCCCAACTTGGATTTGTTCAAATTGTAATGAAATAAGCCAATCTGTATTTTTAAGGAATTTTTTTGTCAGTTTTGGTCAAAAATTTATTTCATCAAAACCGCTCGTCTGACAGCTTTGATATTTGGTATACAGGTCCCTAGGGATAGCCCAACTTGGATTTGTTGAAATTATGATGAAATAAGCAAATCTGTATTTTTAAGGAATTTTTTTGTCATTTTTGGTCAAAAATTTATTTCATCAAAACCGCTCGTCTGACAGCTTTGATATTTGGTATACAGGTTCCTACAGATAAACTGAATATGATATACAGAATATATGATGAAATCTGCAATTTTGTATTTTTGGTGCAATTTTTGCCATTTTTGGTCAAAAAATGTGTTTCTCAAAAACTACTTGTCTGATGCCTTTGATATTTGGTATACAGGTTCCTGGGGGTTCTCTTAGTGTGATATAGTGAAATTTGATGAAATCTTCAATTTTTGTATTTTTTGGTCAGTTTTTGCCGTTTTTGGTCAAAATATTTGTTTCTCAAAAGTTACTCATGTGATAGCTTTGATATTTGGTATACATTTTTATACATAATTATGATGAAATCATCAATTTTGTATTTTTGCAGCTAATTTTGCCATTTTAGGTCAGGCCATCCTGAAATGAGCTATCAAAGATCTCAACCTTCTTCATCAATACATATGTCACAAAACGTTGCTCTCTTCATAACACAGCAGAGCTCTGTCGACCATTGGGTCGTTTGTTAGCTCCCATAGCCATATGTATATATGTTTACAAGTTTACATTTTTATGAAAATCTCAATAGCCACTGAGCAGATTAGATGAAAAATTAGCATGTAAGTACTTTGGGCTGACCTGAAATGATTGTGCACATCTTGGGTCAGTATCTTGGACTTGCTATTTTTCATGAATTTTTTTGTAATTTTCTCCCATTTTGGTCAAAAAATCTTCTTCTCTGAAACCACAAGTCTGATTGATTTGAAACTTGGTATGGAAGTGCATAGGAGTGACCTTTCTCAAATCTGGGCAAATCGTGGTGAAATTTGCATATTTGCATTTTTTGGCTATTTTTTCATTTTGATCAAAAAATTTTTTTTAACTCTGAAACCACATGTCCGATTGAGTTGAAACTTAGTGTAGAGGTTTTTACGGGTGACGTCAGTAAGATTTGATCAAATTCTGGTGAAATTTGTATAATTTTATTTTATTGTAGGTATACCACACGAACATGCTACGGCTTCTGAAAGCGCTCAGTGTGTAAGCATGTGGGAATTTTCGAAGCATTTTTTCTGTTTAATTTGGCAAATTATCAGCAAATACCTCAATACTTCATGGTACCCCTTTCTTCTCAATCGTTTCCTGGAGTTTCAAAGTCATACGAACGAAAATGAGCGAAAAATTTCGATGCAAAAATCGTGCGTCAGCGAGAGCGGCGGCCATGTTTTCAACTCGCTATTTTTAGCCCACTGAGCCTATGCATACACAGCGTTCTATCGCAGTTGAGCCTGAGCGTAAAGACACTGAAAGTATTCATAGATAGATAGCCCATGATTCGACCTTTATTTTCGTGTTTTTCGTTTGAATTTTGGCCAAATAGTCGCTTTTTTAGCGGGTTTTGAATTTTTCTAAAGCATCTAAAAACATTATAATGACTTTTAATTATCAAACGAAAGAAAAAAATAAGAAATTTAATTAATTATTTACGAAATAAAAATATTTTTGACAAGGTGAATCATGCAGCTCAAAAGCGAACGATCAATGTTTTGGACGAGTGTGAGCGATTTTCGCGGGGATTCCCAGACCTATCGTTCATAGCTACGGCGCTTGAAAACACGGTCAGTTTCTGTGAAACGGGATGAAATTTTCTTTCAGGCGAGGCGTTGAAGTCACTCTTGAGAAAAATTACTTATTTATCAGTGGTTGTTTTACCGTTTCATGAACGATTTTTTCGATTCAATCACTTGTTGACCTGAAAACAACGATATTTAGTACTCTTTTTCAACAGACTTTAGTAAGTAGCTGCCGATACGGCTGTCAAAATACTATCGTTTTCAAAGTACATTTTGAGCGAACTTTATAAATTAACATTCTGAACCAAAGTGTAATGTTATGCTTGGAATTTTGTTGCTTTTGAGGTTCATTCGTAGTTTTTTATAATGATTCTGTTCCTTTCCATCATCAAACATCGACAAGTATAAAATTAGCCCTACATAATCACTTAAATGAGAATTATGTGTTTCCTTTCGGTTTTGTAATATGTAACGAAATAAATAAGTTGATTTGTTTTGATCCTTTCCACGTATTGGTATTTTTTCCTGGTTGAAAGTTACTAATATCCTTTAATAGTCCTTAGTCTCTACAATCTCAGAAAAGAATGAAACGATTGATTTATAAAAGAAACTTTATTGCGTCACACTTCAGTCATTTTCATAACTCTGAAGTTCAAAATTCAGTGTGCTGTACTCATATCTTGGCAGTGTTGAACTCTTCTGTTGTAGTATCTGCAATCGAAACTGGTACTTCACATAGAATAATTAAAAGCATTTCATCAACAGTTTTCAAATTCCACTTACTTTCAATTTGAATGTTTCCAACGACCAAAAAATATTGTGGATCATGGTAAGATTAAAACCTCACATATTCTAAAGGTACAGTAATATCTAATTACATAATTGGAGGCGTTAATAAAAAACAAGAAATGTTTAGGAAATTATGAAATGTAAATCAGAGCTGTTGAAAATTATTTAATTTTCAGGGTGTTGCCAAATCATGTGTGTATATAAGTATGTCTGGTTCTGAGACGAGCTGTATTGGCATACCGAAGGAATTTGTTGATAACTAAAAATTTAATTAAAAGAATGGTTGCCATGGAAACACTTGGTATAGGTTATTTTCAATAAAGTAGATATTCCTTCATCAAAATTTTGCTGTGAACTTCATGAACATTTCAAAAATTTCCTAAATTTTCGTAGCCGGTGGTTAACCAACAAAAGTACATTCATGCAGGCTCTCGATCTCAGGGCCAGTGGCGACTCATTCAAAGCGAGAAATTTGCATAAATGGGTTTTTCTGTCACTCATTTTTTATCATTTAGAGTAGTTTTGTTGCTGAATGTTCATTGGTGCTCATAACAAAGGGTTTTCTAGAGATAAAAACCCAGAAAAGATGGTTTGACACTATAAAATACTTGCTCAGACATTGCGTATACATTTGTACATGGTAACTTTTCATATTTCATCCGATGTGAATGTCATTTTTTGTACAAAAGTGACATTTTTGGTCAAAATTACAGTGATCTGGGAAGTAAGTTTACCATATTTATATTTTAAACTTGTTGAAAAATTGTTTTTCTTTGCTGATATGCTTTGGTTGTACTTTTTAAACATCAATGCTCTTGAGTAGACTTTACCAAACATAGCTAATTTTCATATTTTACCCTATGTCATGGTGGCCCGCAAAAGCACAATTTTGCAGTAAAGTCAAACTTAACACTGCATTTCTGACTATCTAATTACCTTTCCTGCATGAACTTTCCCTTTTTTTAATTACACTTCAGTAGCACTGCATATAGATTAAGAATGCTTTGTAAGTTCACCAATTATTTTGCATCAGAATGACTGTAAATCTGCCAAAATTTGTATTTTTCAGTCATTTTATAAATTTTCCGCGATGCAGAATTGGACAAACTGCCATATTTGGATATGTTTACATCAAAAAGTAAATTTCCTTTGGTCAAAGATTAAATTATTTTGTAAAAAGAATTTACTTTTAAATACTTTTAGCATCACATTTGTTACAGAGTCATGTATTTCAGGGAAAACAAGCCTATTAAAATCTATGATTTCATCAATTTTAACTTTTTTCCAATACTATGACCTTCGGCCGCGAGGTTTTACATACACAAAAATCTTCATAACTTTTGAATGACTGAACCGATTTTGACCAAATAAAAAGTATTTTTCATCATTTCCAAAGCACTCTTTGGAAAATGCATCAAAAAAGCAATTTAGTGATTTTAAAATTTTCACTTGGAATACCTACTTATTGGGGGAATTGTTTCTATTTGTGATAAAAAAATCTTTTAGCTTGATTTTAGCTTGTTTTGATAACTATATGGGAGCGACCAGTGACATTGTCACTATTTTTACTAAATCTTAATTTTCACAGCCGGCAAATTTTAGCTGATATCCAGTTGTTTTTGCCGACTGCTGGCTATTTTCTACATCCCTGTGTTAAAGGGAAACCTAAGTCCAGCGACATTGACCGTTTATCCCTTCCAAAATCACCCTTGAATAAAATGTAGCTCAAATTTGCAACATAATTGCACGCGCCGACGACTACGGAGCGACGAAAAGAGACATTGAAGTAGACGACATTTATGGAAATGAGCTCGGAATCCCATGGGCGCGAAAGGGCTCATGGGAGGAGCGTGCGTGACGTCGTCGGCGATACACGAATGTGTGTGACAGCCTACCAAACCATTGGAGTCTATGACTGCAGGAGTGCAGTTCTGCACGTTACGACTCTTTAATGCTCAGTAGCATAAAAAATAGTTAACAGTTGTTCAGTTGAGTGCAAAAATCACTCAGAGAAGAACAAACGGATCGAGTCAGCTTTTACCGTCTTCCCACAGAACAGCTTTTTCGAAGACAGTGGCTTAAGAAAGTCGGGCAAGTTTAAAAATCTGTAAAAGATACAACGTTATGTTCTAATTCTTCAGGATGATTGTTTTATGAGGGATTTCAGGATTCTGATACCGATACAAGACGATACTACACAATGCGGTTCGTATCTTGACATGCTGAGTCAGCCTACTATCGCCGATTTTAACCAGATAAATATTAATATTGGCGATTTCAGGACTCTAAAATCCGAAGACGAAACTACACAAAGCGTCTCTTATCTTGACATACCGGGTCTGCCACATCTCCGATATATAACCAATAAATATAGGGCAATTTCGGGACTATACCTTGTAATATTGATATTACAAGATATTGGAATGACTTTTTGCCTACTGTGTCTCGGCACGCCGGGTGTGAGAAATCGCCGATATTATATTTACCCGATAAATATCAATTGCGCCGGAACTCTAGGCTAATATCGATACCAGACGATCCTAGATTTACATGCACTGTGTGGTGTTGGCATGCCGGGTCTACGAAATCACGGATATTTATCCGATAAATATCGGCGACTTAGGACTTTAACTCTGATACTATACGATACTTTGTCAAATCGTGGGTAAATATCCGATGTATATCAGAGATTCACCACCTAACAGATCTGACCACCCGAATACCTCTGTCCGACTCTTAGTTCAAAAATAGCATCCATGGCCTGAAATCAAGAATACTGTATGTTTTACATTATTAGATTTATTAATGCACGAAATACATTTTTTACATGTAAAGCATTTTTTTCATTAAATGCCCACACGGGACTTCGTCGAGAGTGCCGATCGGATATCATCGGGACTCGGGAGGCCCTTGCACAAATTAGATTCTTTACATGTAAACATTTTTACTTGGCCATCGGGACTTGAACAGAGGACATATCGGAAATCATCGGGAGTTTGGGCTGGTCTTGTATGAAACACATTCCTTACAACAAGCTTTAAGACGATACTATTTTTTAAATAGCGGGCAAATATTCATTATATCGGCGATTTCATCACTTTGTAGATCTGAGTATGCCCTACTTCCTAAGTTCGACACCAGCTTCGAAAAACAGACGACACTATAATAGATTTGTCAAATCGCGAATAAATATTTTCTGATACATATCGGAGATTTCGCAACCTTAAAGATCTGGCCAAGCTCGACTTACACGGTATCACATACAATCAGTCAATCATTCCGTATCATTCACGAACCAAAAATTAATTTTAAGGGACTGATACAGAAAACTCTGTTTTAGAAACGTAGCGTTGAAGGATCGCAGGGTCACTCAGTCTCTCCAATCCAGTTTGGGGTCTGTACAAGCACAGTGACTCCCTCCGCTGAATCATACACAAAAGGCAAGCAACCAAGATGTGAACGATGTTTTGAGATGCTTTCTAATTATTACATATCTTGGACAGGTTCAAATTAGTATGGTTTGATTTCAGTCAGGGAAAAGTAATACTCGATGTCAGAAATATCGCTGTCCGAACTCTCCATAGTCGTCTTACGAACACGCTGAACTGTTCACAGTACTCCTCCAGCTGCAAGCTCCAATCGTCCGTATCGCCGATGACGTCACGCACGCTTCTCCCATGAGCCCTCTCGCGCCCATGGAATTCCGGGCTCATTTCCATAAATGTCGTCTACTTCAAGTTCTCTTTTCATGGTGCCGTGGTCGTCAGCGCGTGCAATTATGTTGCAAATTTGAGCTGCATTTTACTCAAGGTTGATTTTGGAAGGGATAAACTGTCAAAGTCGCTGGACTTAGGTTTCCCTGTAAGTACATGTATCAGGATATATCACTATCATCTGCCAGACACATTACAGTGACTCATCATCATCAGACTCATCAGACAATGTACTCTTTATCCAGTACATCCAAACACTGACCAAACCAATATGCCAATCAAGTGCCCTTATATTTAATTTGTAGCTCAATAGTATTCACTTTAAACAAGTCATTGACAATGACATAGTCCCCACTTGTAATAGGAGTATTAGTCTTGATGGGGCAGGGAAATGTGGTCATTAAGAAGTATCACTGGAGTGTATATGTTCAGATCTATGGACACATACGTCTATGTCATTGTTCCAAATTTGAGGCATGTCTAAGTTATGGTTCTAAATCGGGAAAAAAGATCAGACCTCTAGCTGTATTGGCCAGCCAAGAAATACATATGCGCATAATAAATGAGGTACAAGATGTGACATCTTAAGGTCTATTATCCTATCAAAATTGAAGCGTAAAGAACTTGTGGTTACTGAGTTATGCATATATATGCATAATCAAGGTCAAAGGTCATCAAGGTCACATGACATTTTGAAAAAAAAATAATTATATTGCCAATTAATCCATATACCAAATTCAGACCTCTAGCTCTATTGGCTTGCCCACAATTATATATGGGCATAATTAACGAGGTAAAGCATGTGTTGTCATAAGGTCTCTCATCCTACTAAATATAAAGGACATAGCACTTGTGGTTACTTATTTATTGACATGATCGTGTATTTTAGGTAAAAGTTTATCGAGGTCATATGACATTTTGTCAAAAAATTTCTATCCTAAAGTCTATCCCTATATACCAAAAATCATACATCTAGTTCTATTGGCTCGCTAAAAATTAGATATGCACATAATTAATAAGGTACACTATGTAGCTTCATAAGGTGTCCCATCATACCAAATATGTAGGGTGTAGCACTTGTGGTTCCTAAGTTATGGACAAATATGTATATTTGAGGTCAAAGGTCACCGAGGTCGCATGACATTTTGTCAAAAAAAATTATCTTGATAAGTTATCCCTATTAAACAAAAATCAGACATCTAGCTCTATTGGCTCGCTCAAAATTAGATATACGCATGATTAATGAGGTACAATATGTGGCGTCATAAGGTGTCCCATCATACCATATATGAAGGGTGTAGCACTTGACGTTACTGAGTTATGCACAAATATGTATATTTGAGGTCAAAGGTCATTGAGGTCACGTGACATTTTGTCAAAAAAATTGTATAGATAAGTTATCCCTATATACCAAAATCAGACCTCTAGCTCTATTAGCTCGCTCAAAATTAGATATGTGCATAATTAATGAGGTACAATATGTGGCGTCATATCCCATCATACCAAATATGAAGAGTGTAGCACTTGTCGTTACTGAGTTATGCACAAATATGTATATTTGAGGTCAAAGGTCATTGAGGTCACGTGACATTTTGTCAAAAACTTAGTTATCCCTATATACCAAAAATCAGACCTCTAGCTCTATTGGCTCGCTCAAAATTAGATATGCACATAATTAATGAGGTACAATATGTGGCGTCATAAGGTGTCCCATCATACCAAATATGAAGGGTGTAGCACTTGTGGCTACTGAGTTACAGACAAATATGTATATTTAAGGTCAAAGGTCATTAAGGTCACGTGACATTTTGTCAAAAAAATTGTATAGATAAGTTATCCCTATATACCAAAATCAGACCTCTAGCTCTATTAGCTCGCTCAAAATTAGATATGTGCATAATTAATGAGGTACAATATGTGGCGTCATATCCCATCATACCAAATATGAAGAGTGTAGCACTTGTTGTTTCTGAGTTATGCACAAATATGTATATTTGAGGTCAAAGGTCATTGAGGTCACGTGACATTTTGTCAAAAAAATTGTATTGCTAAGTTATCCCTACATACCAAAAATCAGACCTCTGGCTCTATTGGCTCGCTCAAAATTAGATATGCACATAATTAATGGGGTACAATATGTGGCGTCATAAGGTGTCCCATCATACCAAATATGAAGGGTTTAGCACTTGTGGTTACTGAGATATGGACAAATATGTATAATCGAGGTCAAAAGTCACCAAGGTCACGTGACATTTTGTCAAAGTGTCTGAGATATCCGCATGAACGGATGGACTCATGGATGGACTCACAGATGGACTCACGGACAGACATGACCCAATCTATAAGCCCCCTGGACTTTATGGGTGGGGACTAAAAACTGTGTCACTGCATCCTTTTTGCAATATGAATACGCTGAGAAACTAATTTTTTATTTTTCTTGGCCTAACACATTGGAGTCTATGGACTGCCTTATACATGGGAGTCTATGGACTGCCTTATACATGGGAGTCTATGGACTGCCTTATACATGGGAGTCTATGGACTGCCTTATACATTGGAGTCTATGGACTGCCTTATACATGGGAGTATCTATGGACTGCCTTATACATGGGAGTCTATGGACTGCCTTATGCATGGGAGTCTATGGACTGCCTTATACATGGGAGTCTATGGACAGTGCCTTATACATGGGAGTCTATGGATGTGAAAACTAAAAAGTCCTCTAACACGGCCAAATTTGATCGCATTGTGAAACAAATCAACGTGCATCTGTATGAGGTAGGGTACTATCCTTGTACCAAGTTTGAACGAAATCGCTCCAGTTGTCTCTGAGAGATCTGCGTGAACGGACGCACGCACGCATGCACAGACGGATGGACGCACAGACGGACGCACGGACATGACCTATAAGTATGACCTGACCTGACGGACATGACCTATAAGTCCCCCCGGACGGTGTCCGTGGGGACTAAAAAAAAACTCTTCACTGACATCGTTGAGATCCTTCAAGAAATCAGAAGAAATCTTACTGTCATCATTCACCGTGCAAAGTCAGGTCTATCATCAATATAGCACCTGAAATGGAATTTTGAGCAGTAAAATTTCAATTTTTTTTTTGCAAAATTTATCATACATTTTGGAATAATGAACCCATTTAAAAGCACCAATCACAGAGTATGAATTGAAAAACAGCCAAGAATATATTTAAGGCAAGCCTCAAACTTGAAACAGTTTGTCTCACTTGTTCCCTGTTTAACTTGCTCGTACATGGCTAGCTTTTTCATTTTATATCAGTCACTAAAATACGGTTTTTCTCAGAACATGACAATGACAAGGTGAGTGATTGCAGCGAGTTAAGAAAGCAGTAATTGTCAAACGATATTCATACAAGGGTGAAACACAATATAAAATAGACATTTATGAAATTTGAAACCCATTAAAACTAACTGATTTCTTGAATTTATCTTGATTTTCCAGGAGAGACAAAATACAAGTGCGATGTTTGTGGGAAACACTTCCGTCATCTTAGCCACTACAAAGACCACTCCCGGATCCATTCAGGTATCGGTCCCATGTTTACATGTCTGGCCGACATGTGTTCCATTGAGTCCCTCTGTTTTTTGAGCAAACCCTCGGGTTAGGGTATATGGGGAGTTGATAAAGCTTCAAATACCACTGCCTCCTTCATGGCTAGCTGCCGGCTAGATGGATTACTGTACTGTATGCCATTTGTGGTTTTTTTTTCCTTTTCACAAGAGAGATTGGGTGAAAGCAACTGAAAGAGTGCCAATTTTACGGCTTTAATCATAGCCACTTACCTGCAAAGATACCCGACTACCCTACTCTGTGATATTTTACAAGTTTTGGCGCATAAGAAAAAAATCAGTTTTTCTCAGGGAGAGAGAATTATGTGCAAAACAAAACTACGTTTTGTTTGTCTATATGTGTGAAAGTTCATGAGAAGACCTATTACTTTATATATTTGTCACATAGTTTCAGTCACAGAAGTATGGCTTCAAAGATGCTTACCGTTTTTACCTTTGTTTGTTCAATGAGAATCAAATAGCTTTTTAAAAGAATTTAATTTTGTAAACAAGTATACGTTTGACAAGTGTGTTTAGCCACCTGAATGAAACTGGAGCGGAAGAAACATTGTAGCGCCCTCAGAGTTTAACAGTATGAGTTCCTTTTTTTCTGATTTTTTTCAGCATTTGTGGTTTGTGTGTCAATTGTAATTCCTAATTCCACTCCTCAAGACATGTTGAAACACCCACTAATCAGCTTGTCTGACCAGAATTCACTTACTAAGGCCATTTAAAGAACATTCTTTGTTTGCTGTCCTTGGATTTTTGAAAAACCTACCAGCCACGGAAAAAAACAAACACAGACAAAAAACACAAGTGTATTAAGATAAGCTCAATTAATATTTGGTTTCTTTTGGAAAAATTATATTTTTGTTTGTAATAGTGTTAACATTGTGTTTGTTTTCGTAATTTACTATGAAAGACTACCAGCACGCGGATGGCAAACAATTTTATTTAAACCCCCTAATGGTTAAAACGCAGTCTCCACATGTACAGATGAAGCTGATAAGCTGAATACTGTGTATCTCAACATACTGTGGGGAGTAGAATGAGAAACTAGTTGACATTAAAAAAAATAGTGAGAGAAGCATTAAAGGTATACAGTCACCTGTAATCTAAATATGCCCAAATGTGGTCAAAGGGGCGTTCGTTGGTATTCAAAATGCCCATGTGAGGGCGCTGTTTTTAAAAAGCGGCCACCCGCTTAAAATCTGTGATTGGTTAGATTTTCTCTTTCCATGGTAACTGTGGCAAAATTGGAACAGGTGTATACCTTTAAATGTTACAGCTACTGGCCCTTCAATTGTAAACATTAGTTATTCAAATTAATTTGTGTCTTGATACAGGGGAGAAGAAACATCACTGTGAGGTATGCGGGAAACAGTTTGGTAGAGTCGGACATTACAAAGACCATCTACGAATCCACACGGGTGAAAAACCTTTCAGTTGTAACATATGCAACAAGGCCTTCTCTCAGAGGTCCGGCATGAAATACCACATGCAGAAAGAGCATGGCGTGTCCACCTCCAAGGATGCGGATCACCGCATGGCATTCTTTCCCGGCTCTAGCAGCCGGATGTATTCTCTGTCCCCGGGCAACAGCGTGGGCATGGATACCGACGAGGAGAGAGAAGTGATTGCCAGGGGCTCCCCGGCGACTAGCGCATCGTCGTCTTCGGGCTGCGACATGATGGGAGGCAAAGATGGGGAGAGCGAAGAGGGGATGGAGGAGGATGAGGCGGATGAGGAGGCAAATGATGATGAGAATGAAGACGAGGAAAAAAGGGAAGGAGGTGATGAAGAAGCCGAGGAAGGCGCTGAAGGATGTTCAGAAGAAGTTGGACGGGAGAAAGCCACTGAGATGGAAGACGGAGGAGACAAAGAAGAGCACAATACAGATATTACAAGAGAACCATTCTGTCCTGAAGGTCAGTCTTTGCTGCGGAAAGCACTGAGTGAGCCCCTGCCAATGCTTGAATTCGGTGACCAGATATCGACAGCAAAGCCGGGTAAAAGCGTCAAGGTGGAAAACACGGAACCCAATGGCAATTCCAACTGCAGCTATTTTTCAGAGGAAATTTCCAAAGATTTCGGCGATATTCATCTGCCCTCACCCGTGAATGATGCTCCTCTTGTTCACCCTGTTTTGCAAGAGTACACAACATTTTAGTCCAATAATGTTTTTTTTTTTGAACACAAATAAAAAAAAGCTTAAAAGTGAGCTGGGTGCGATTTGATGAACTTCAATTTCATCAAAAGCCAGAGTTCTGGCAAAGGGTGAAACCCAAAATTTGATTGGACCAAATGGCGCACACAAGCACTATGTGCAAAACCTCAAAAAAGAAGAAAAGAAATTTCCATGTGGTTTTGCAAACGTGGTTTTTTTTTTGTATTGTCATCTCATTGCAAGAGATCTTGTCATGTTCTCTTGGGCGTACTGAGTCTGTACAACACCACGAAAACCATAGCAACAGTAACCATAGCAACTGCACAATAGGAGGTTTAAAAGGACATTAAGGGTACATAGAATGACGCATGTTCCTATAATGTGGCACAAGACTGAATGTCTTACATCCATCTTGCTGGAAGCAGTTTAAATAATTATGCTGAAATCATCATATTGCAAAGATCGTAAGAATTGATGTGTGTCAGATTTGGATTTTGAAGGAATTTTTGAAAGCAGGAAGAGTCTGTATAACAGGGTACATAATGATGGGTTTACTGATGGCGTCAGGTGGCAACTCTTGGAGAACTCCATGACTAAACATGTATGATCACATACTTTTTCACCCCAACAATACCTGTCTGTAACTGCAGCTTCAAAAACTATCAGTCTGAAAGCGGGGGGACAACAAAGGTGGCTAAAGCCCAATCCATGATGGGGGACAAATTAAGAATACAAACCTTCATACAGTGTGCACTTTTCTGTAGTATTCAGTTCTGTTTTGCAGAAATGAAATTTTTAATATGTCTTAACTCTTTTGGTCGCCTGAACACACTGTTTCTGTCATCCAGAGGGCGGCCCCTCTCTCAGAATGAGAGAGTCATGTCAGATGAGAGTCAGATGATGTATACAGAGTGCACTGTGACCAATAGCGCCACCAAGGAAATTCGTTGTGCTGCTTTTGTTTTTTCCAATCAGCCACATCAGTCATGACTTTTGCGTTGAAAAGATGATAAGATGTACATTTTTAAAAAGTTTTTTTTTAATTATCATTATTTTCTTGTACATTATTCAAAAAAGAGGTATCAAGGCATATTTGTTATTTTACCTCAAAATTGTAATAAAGTTATTTCATTGTAGGCATAATCTTTCCTGCCTAAAAATATATAGCTATTATGGATCATTTATCTGGTTTTTTTATAAAAATTACATATACTTGATGTCATGTTAAAATCTCAATGTGTTCTGTAGGCAGATATGGCAACTTCAAAACTAACTCTGTAATACCCATTTCCAAAACCCATAGACCTGTCAAAACTGATATTTTTGGGTCTTTGTCTCACCTGACACAGAATTATCAAATAGTTTATGAATATTCATCACCCCACCATCCAAAAGCAATAATAAATACAAAACAGTCAAAAGGCTTTTTGAAAGCTGCCTGTCCTATTGGTTAAAACAATTGAACAATGATGAGTATACCTAAAAGTGGCCAATCGTAGGGCTGTTTACAAGCTGCCTGTCATATTGGTTAGAAGCATGATTATATATAGTATGCATGTCAAAACAGAAAAAAGATTTGGTAAAAGCATTATACTTCCACTGATGTGCAGAAATAGAGGACGACTTTGAAAATTATCTAATAATCAGCAAGCTTACAAGCTGCCTATCCAGTCGATGAAAAAATGTTTGTAATACGCGTGCGATATTAAGCTGTTGGATAAGGATGACGTTAAGGCTGATGTGCATATCTAAAAATATACGAGTACTTTGAATATAGCATGGTTGTGTCAAAAATGACTCTCCGCTTATTTTTCTTTAAAAACCAGTGGATCCCACTTGGACTTTGAATATGTATCACCATGGTATGTTTGGTATCCCAGATGTGATTCAACAATCAAGACTTTACGTTCTAATCCTAAATTCTCGACCATGATAGTATTAGATTGTCAGGATCTTGTCGTTGTCACGTGATCACACAAACAGAAGAGTCACTCTATCTTTTCAAATTCCAACAGTGTTTCCCAGGTTTCCCGAACCGTTACAAAAATAAATTTTTCGAAAGAAAACCAGAGCACCAAGTAATATTCGAGTAGGATTGTTTGCAACAATATCAAAACAAAACATTAATATATTTGCTATAATGAACAATGAACAACAAAGCTTGAAAATTATACACGTAAAAACGCTTTTTTAAGTTTAAGTTGCGTGAAATGCAACGTAGTGAGGAGTTAGTGTACAATCGTTACCCTCTTCCGTAATATTGACTTTTTTCATTCGTTACAACAAATATTGTAACCCGTCTGCCGCCGTGCCCGTAGTATATATAGTAGAATTAACCCCGGTTCCTAATTGACTGTTGGCTATTTTTGGAAACTAGCCAGTTCAAAGGTCAAAGTCACGTCAGAGTCTTCAGCTTGGGATAGTTTTACAGCATGGTTGAAGCGGGGGCAGTTGCACGGAATAACTCAGTGTCTCTGCATTGCACCCAGGTACTAGCAGGTCGAACTACCGTACGATATGATAAAGTTATGGTGGGAGGGTCGCTACACGGCGTATCCGAATAACAGTAAATCATTTCCCGATACGCTGACCCCTTAATTCAGCTTCAACACCACACGACCTTCGCTCGTGTTGAAATTTCAGTAGCTATCTGACATACGTTCGGTGACTCCTGAAGAATATTAGCACCCGTGTCCGTTAAAGGAAATCCGAAAACATGCGAGTCGTCGTCTAACTCGGTATGATTTTCGGACCTCCCAACGTTGGTAAGGCTGGTATGCTTGGTGCGCCCGCGTCCACCATCTTTCCTTTTCTAGTGGGTACTCCGGGAGCTTCGGGTTCTCCAGTAGAAAGAAATGCGTCGGCTGACCCCTCCTTGTCATCTTCTCGGCAAACGTCTACGGAACAAACAAAATATCAAATATCAACACTTTACGATCACAGATCATAAAGCAACATTATTTTTGCAAGGATTGTGCACAAATAGGGTGAATCTCACCTTAACAGACAGGCTGCTTCCAATGTATAACCGGGACCTCTTGTTTTCTGAACGTATTTTAATTTCCCGATAGAAAACACACACCAGGGAGTTCACAGAAAATGTTCGGACACTTTACAACTAAAATCAAGGACAGTTTGAATCTTTTAAATTACTTTTAAAATTACGCGAGCAAAACTGACAATTCAATGACTCTCTGCTTGTCCATTACTAGCTCACAACACATTTCAACGCATAAGACACTAACATCTTTACTCTAGACATCTGCTTTGATCGAACGACGAAAGGGGATGGGGTCAGATACACTTATTTACAGACCGAACTCAAACAGTACTCCGATGCGGAAATCATTAAATTAAAGCGAAGCACATCTTGACGTTCACAAACAAGGAACGGCTGTTGTCTCTAGGCTAGCTGTGATTTTCATGCGTGGAAAATCTGCACAACTCGACATTCATGTCCTATCATATACATACACAACATCTATGTAGCATCGCAAGGTTTGACAACGGAACGAATTTTAAGTCATAAATTGAACAACAATGAGTGGACTCTGGCGGTATTCCAACACCCTGTATTTGACATAATATATATATACTTTTATGGTACAGAAAACAAGGGACGTCTGTCACGTTTGTGTCTCTTCAAAAAGTTTTCCTTGGACGGGCCAGCTCATGGGTCAGTTCAGGTCAAGCATCATACTGAAAGTGTGTGTGTGTGTGTGTGGTCTACATTGTGACCATGCAGTATATTCGTCTACAGGCTTTGGGGTCAATTCCAAACAGTGTGAAAAAGTTCAAAATATAATGGGTTACGATGGGTCGTACGACGGGACATATCTCTATACCAATAGCCATTCCAAATACCACTGACAGCAAAATCCTAGCCATCTGGACCAAAAGTATCTGCAACACTAACACCACTGTCACCGCCATGAAAAAATAAACAACTTACGCAGACCACAAGTGAGGCTTGGGCTTCAAAATAACCTGAAAGCTACTTTATATAATAACATCTGGACGCCATCACTCGCCACCAAAATGAAAAGAACTACAACACGAGTTTTATAATTTCCGTCAAGTCTGCACACATAATACACACCGTAATGACACACCGCTTTTCAACCGTTTGTGAGAGACCCTAAAAGTGAATGCCGTTGAGAGACACTTCAGCTCTATGTTGCCTCACGTTCCGATTTATATTTGTTCTGTATATAAAATATAGGTTCTTTTTCTCAAACAAACCGTGCAGAAATGCCCAGTACTCAACTTTTAAACACAGCTTGTATGTACGCAAAGTCCGACGTCATGGATGGCAATTGAATTTTAGTTCAAATAAGAATTTATTTTTATATAAGAACATTAAAAATTGTGCATATTGTGTTGTTTTTCAACGGTTATCATTTGTATTTATTTTAACATATTTGAAGGAGAAAGACAAATGTACCTAAGACTTATTTTCTAGAGCACAAATCATTAAATATTATGAAAAGTTGGCTCTTGTCCCTCTTGGAAGTCTTTTGCCTTTTGTGGCCGCTTTAAAGCCGCACTTTTCAATCCCAGGTTCTCGCATCAGTGGAGTTCTCCTCCCAGTCAAACACTTGGCCAGTACGATGTTTGATTTCTATAACATTAACTACACAAACTGATCTCAACCTTTTGTCACCTTTTGCTAATCCTGCAAACAGAGTTTATACAAGCGTTTGATTGACGGTCGGTTCAAATCGCCAACGGTCATTGATTCCCCACCACAAACGCTCAGTGGGATCTTTCCTCGACTTGGGGCTCTGCATAGCTTAGAACCGACTGAAGCACTTTTCCTCCGACTCGGGCTTCGAACATTATAATATCTAGGTGCTTTAAATGACAGATAATTGCGGTGAAAACGTTGAAATTTACAGATCCTGCGCATTTACCGTCATATTGGGCCTCCTGGTACACAGGCTTGTTGTTTATTTGTGTCTGTTTGTTTGTGTGTATGTTTGTGTTTGTTTATTTGTTATTTTTAATAAAATAACAGCGAAAAGCTGTTTTGTTAATATTTGTATAATAAAGAGCAGTTTATTTGTTTATTTGTTTATTTATTTGTTTGTTTGTTTGTTTGTTTGTTGATACGTATTTCCGATGGTTAGGGTTAGGGTTAGGCTTAAGTTAGGGTTAGGGTTAGGGTTAGGGTTAGGCTTAAGTTAGGGTTAGGGTTAGGGTTAGGGTTAGGCTTAAGTTAGGGTTAGGGTTAGGGTTAGGCTTATTCACTCCCTCTATATATTGAGTATATAGAGGGAGTGAATAAGCCTAACCCTAACCCTAACTTAAGCCTTACCCTAACCCTAACCCTAACCCTAACCCTAACTTAAGCCTAACCCTAACCCTAACCATCGGAAATACGTATCAACAAACAAACAAATAAATAAATAAACAACAAATAAACAAATAAACTGCTCTTTATTGACAAATATTAACAAAACAGCTTTTCGCTGTTATTTTATTAAAAATAACAAATAAACAAACACAAACATGCACACAAACAAACAGACACAATAAACAACAAGCCTGTGTACCCTCATATTGGGCCTCCTTTCGATGTCAGGGCCAATGAAATTCGATCTTTCGATCTCGGAGCCAATGAAATTCGATCTTTCGATCTAAGAGCCAATGAAATTCGATCTTTCGATCTAAGAGGCAATGAAATTCGATCTCTCGATCTCAGAACCAATGACCTTCAATCTTTCGATCTTAAAGTCAATCGCCGAGTTCTTACCTTTTAGTCGGACGAGTTCCTGTTCTACCCCTTCCAGTCTCTGCCTGAGATGGGTGATTTCATCCAATAGAAGTTTCAGTTCACCTGGCTGTGGGGAAGACATGCACAAACATAAACTTGAATTTCTCGTTAGGAGACATCAAAACAGTAGGGAGATTGATAACATAAGTCTCGCATTGCATTAGAGGTCAGCAAAATTGCTCTGCATCTGGAAACATGCATGCTTAACAGAGTTGCGTACCGAACGTATACACATGCTACAACACACAGGAGTGATAAAGGAAGCTACCAGGCGATATTTATGGTATCTACCTGAAATATATAACGTAAGCTCCGGCAAACTTAAAACATGATTCGGTTTACAGTAAAGCGAGCTTGCAATTGCGCTTAAAGATCTCATATTCTATTTATGTTTATTTAATTCAATCGATCATCCAATCTTGACACCAAAACAGCAACTAAACCCAAACAATCTATACAAACTTTCTGGTAAATTCCGCATTTAACTTCCTTCACGGTTTCTGTTACTAAAGGATAAATATTTGCATCCAAGCAGACGAATGATGAAAATCAGGCACTGATCAATTTACACCGATTATCATTACCTCTACACCCGGATCACCCGGACTTCCCGGATCGCCATTTAAACCAGGGGCGCCGCGATTCCCTCTCCGACCTGGTGCTCCCTGACTTCCGGGGGGGCCTGCGCATGAAACAGGTGGAAATGGTATTAGACAGTGGGTAGCAGTCACGGTACCGATAGCATCGACTTGATGTTGATGGTAGAATTATTGTATCAGATATAATATTGGTAATATGCTGTGCTGTTTATCGTAAGTACAAATAATTCACATTTTCTCCCTAAGCTTAATCCTTTTTTCTGAATCATCAGGGTGGTCTCGTAATTTAGTTGCGCTGGAGGTATAATTACGTGTTGTCGTATGTGATAGTTAGGGATATTTGAAAAACTTCGCATTTTCCTACGCCCTCTATCGGCTTCATATAATGGGTTTCAACTACGACATCTGCACAATCATGTTCTGTTTAAGTAATAGATCAAGTTTGACGTTCATCCATGCTTTCGAAAGCATTCAACTGGAGACTTATCGAAACCCGATCGAGTGGAAAAATGAGTCATTCGATTCCGTCTGCAAAATTTACACGTAAACATACTTGAGACAAGTTCCAAAGTAAACATATCTGACAAACAATACAATATATTTTACCTCAAATATGGCTCACGATCCACTGCTATATCTACTGCTTCGTTTCACAATTCATTTACGCAAAATGTATTTATTAGCACAGTATGCAAATCAAAGCAATAACGACCATATTCAACGTAAAATACTTATTGACCTAGGGTATTAGAGGGGTACCGCAATGAACGAACCCTCATCACATGTCAACTACTATCGCCTGTGCTATTTTGTTTTGTGTGTCAATTACAAGTTCTTGTTCTACTCCGATTAATATTTAATAATATTTTAATATTTTGGTTCTTATATAGCGCACATATCCACAAGTAGATGTGATCAAGGCGCTTTACAATTATTATTACCCCTGGTCACTGGACCTAATATGATACCACTCAACTCCCTGGGGAGCAGACAACAGCTCACATGTGCAGCCAATAAGCGCAGCAGAGCTAAACGCACACATAACAACCTCTGTCCTACCAGGTACCCATCACTCCTGGGTGAGGAGAAACAATGAGGAATAAAGTGCCTTGCTCAAGGACACAACACCATGGCCATGCCGGGGCTCGAACTCACCATCCTTTGATCGTGAGTCCACTGCTCTAGCCACTGCCCATGATGCCTCCATTAGCACGTTAAAACACATACTATTATCTCACCGACACAGCGCCTATACGGCGTAGAATCATAGTTTACATTTGAATTCTAGCTAGCCGGGACCACAACTAACTCTTCAGCAGTAACAGTACAGTCTACACTTATCCACAGGCTGACTTGACAAGCTAAATACGCTTTGAGGAGTAGAACAAGAAACTGCGCAGTCGACCGTAAAACAAAAACGGTGAAAAAATCAGCAATAGTTACAGCTAATGGCCCTTTAAAGAGGCACTCCCACTTGGTAACATTTTTAAAAGACATTTTCTTAATGCCAACGGTCGATATTTGACGTTGCGACTGCGTGCGGATCGCGAGATATCGATAAAAACATGTCATCGCACGAGCGTATTTTTCACATCCCGAAGTTTTACGATCGTCTCTGATTATGACCCGAAATCCCCCGAATGTTTGTTGTTGTGCTGATTGACGATATTCAAGGGAGTCCACAATGAGTTCGAACGACGCAATTTTACCTCCCACTGCGAAGACTTTATATACAGCATTATGCCTTCACTTCATGTAAGTTTTTTTAAACTTCTCCTTAGTTTTTGTCGTTTTCATTATTCTCAGTCAATTCTATTATATTTTTAACCAACACCACATAGATATCACTTTTTAGGTGTAAAATATTAGCCGCCTCTGATGACTACATTTTGTCGTCTGCCACACAGTTACGCGTGGTTCGATACATAGCGGCCGCCGCGTGGTATGCGTCTATGCATACCACGCGGCGGCCGCTCAACCGGGCATGACCGATCACCGACGCGAGTAGTACTGTGGCGTACAACAGCGTCAGCGTAGACTCGTACTCCATAGCTTAGTTGATGGCACCAGTGCCGAACGTTCGATGTTCGGAAGCTGAATTTAGGTGGGCCACCGGAATTCAAACTTTAACTTTTTTGAGGACATGTTTTTATCGATATCTTGCGATCCGCGCGCAGTGGCCACGTCAAATATCGACCATTGGCATTTAAAAAATGTGTTTTAAAAATTTTACCAAGTGGTAGTGCCTCTTTAACTTCACTGACACTGAATTGCATCCGTTGTCAACTTGTTCGTATGAATTTTTGACAGAATACTGTAGTAGTAGTTAATTCTACGAGAATCGACAAATAGATACACATTTTCATGGAGCCTTGACCGAAGGTATGTATTCACTACTACAATGTGCTATGTTGTGCAAACCTACTACCCCTCCTACCTTGAATGGAATCGCCCGGTAATCCCGGCAAACCTGGCGGCCCTGCTTGACCCGGTGGACCTCTGGGGCCAGGTGGTCCCTGTAATCCCGGCGGTCCGGCTAACGTTGGATGACCGACGTCCCTGTCATTCGTACTAACGTCAAACGGTGGCTCCCCTAGGGGTCCATCCACCGTCGCGACGCTTGGAGTGAGGGGGGTTCTGTAGTCGTCGGTTATCGCGGTGCCTACCTCTGCCAGTTGCATCTGGTGGTGAGATGGACGGAAATCACGTGACAATTCGGCCTTTGATGGCGATGTCAATGAATGAATGATGAATTTCCGAATCATTCAGTGGCAAAATTGGGATATTGATTAATCCTGATCACTTTTCTCTGTCTATGCGTGCAAAAGATATTGAAGATATGGAATGCTAAGAGGAAAGACATTCCCCTCCAACTTGTGTAGTCACACAAGGAGCGCGTGTACACACCTTGCGGCGTGACTGGCACCGTTCATTGGGTATGTCATAGTTATGAAATATAAATAAATAATATCAATAAAACAATTTTATGTATGTCATCAGTATTCAGCAGCTTCTTTCCAATCTGTAGTATTAGAGTTGAAAAACTGAAGGCATGTCAACGGAAACAGGCAAATGTTTTTGGCCTGAGGGGAAACACTGAAAGGGTCAGCCTAAGCTTAACAGAATCGCCCGCGACGTATCCAATATAGTAATTGCGTATACAGTTGTAAACACCGTCAATGACTTGCATATACTACACACGGGACCATCGACGGCCTATGACTGGACACGCCGCAAACGAATATGTCAAGACCATTCTGCTCCATCCAGACGTCTCCTAATTATTGCGGTGCGGAAAAGTAGCTTGACCATAACATCATAGCGAAATGGTTTTACAATATTCATATTAAATGAATAAGACCCCCTCCCAATTTCCAAGCAGAGGGGGACGTACATTCCCCCTTCCGAGAGACAACTGGAGAAAACACGACTGACGATACGCAAAATGAACGTGTGGTGCAACACAGCGTGTTCGCGCTCTTTTCGTGCGCTCTAGTCGTTCGTTTAACAACATCAATAGCTGCGGCAGTAACGATACAGGTGTAGGCGAAGACGAAGAACGAACAAACAACTAAACCAACATTACCAAATGATGACAAACATTTCACTTATTTACGTCTTATTCAAACATTGTAACTGTCGTATATATTCCTGCATAGGGCTTCAACAACTTCGTATCAAAATGTTTTTTTAAATCAGTTACTGATTTTATTTGGACATTTGATTAGAAATCTGAGCGGTCGCTTACCAGGTATTCTATCCTGTGTTCTAGGTCATCTATCCTTGAACAGTTCAAACACACTGTGAATCGAGTAAAACGTTTTATTAGTGCGAAAATAGTACTGTAACACATAAATGCCTGTTTTGAGTCGAGAGCGCATTTTAATATCAGACTGGGATGTACGAATATCCCGTTGGTGACCCTTAACCCGATACTTTTGAAGATCAAAATGTTACCCAGCCTTCGAAAAGCCTGATCATGATGGCATATTGTCAAGGTCACAGGAAAATACCACGCGAGGAGATCAAGCTTGAATGGCGCCCTCTTCCGTTACATACGGAACATTCTCCAGACGCACTCGAGAAACAATCTTCTAATGTGTCTGAGTAGACTCTAGATATCATAAATAGCACACAAGTTTCCATGACAACTCACCTTCTTCGCAGTTTGGTCCCGTAAAGCCTGGACAACATATCATTTCTTTAGAGCGAACTGTTTTAAATTCAATTCTATAAATAGGACGAAACATAACTCTGAAAAGTACAAGTGAGGGAAGGAGCACGTGTGGTTAGTTATTAATGTCAACACAAAGTGGCTTTATTTTACAAGCACATTTCACGAAAATAGTTTCTGAAAGCCGCCATTCTCACACGGAAAAAACTTGTGATTAGTAAACCCTGCAAATAGAGGAAACCAAATATTCCTCGTCAAGTGACCGGGGCGAGTTTCGATTTCCGAGGGCCGCATTCGTGGCATTCCTTGTAAAGAGAATTTTGAAAAAGCACCAGAGTATTACAGACGGATTTTCTTTTTCAAACATTTCGTCACGTGCCACTTGGAAATGTATACTTCAAAACACTCCTTACAGAGATGAAAGAAAGCAGAGACTGGTATGGGCTCTTGTGACACCGGTGTCCGTCGTTGACTGCCTCCCGTAGTGTTCGTTGGTGTAAATCACACACAGGTGCCGACCCAAGCAGAACTTGTTAGCTTCTGTTTGGTTATGCTTTGTAAACTTTTATCCTTTCCCCTAAAGTGCCGCCAGCTTTTACACTTTTTGAAACATTTCCAGTATTTTTGCTTCTGCATTGTCAAACATATTTTCATGTTCTCCTCCAAAAATCAGGTCGAAGTGCCTCTTCTTCAACTTGACAACGCAACCGTTATGTGTTTGAAACGTCCAATGTTATTGCTGATGTCAGAATTTGAGTCCGTACTGGAATTCATTTGTCAACAACAACACTACATATTGTAAACAATGCAATGTGCAGGAAAGTCCAAATTTTGTATTTCTACAAAGTTTATGGAGAAGGAAAACATGAACTCGTTTTCCAGAAAAAAACACGACAATGTTACCAAAAGTCAAGGCAATTTTTTTAAAATACGCCTGTTTCAGTACTACACTACACTAAGTATACTTTTGTTGACACTCCCTTCACTGTGTGATCTGTTAGTGATTTCTACACTTACATGTATATATTATCACTCATCGATGAATTTGTCAGCGTAAATGCACAGCTACTTTCCTGTTCAAATCCTTTGAGACGTCGCATCAGTGCACTCGATGAACAGTTCGACACTAAACATTTGCCCAGTTTCTTGGATTGCCTGTTCGGCAGACACCGTACGGTTTTTCTGATGTGAAACACATGTTGCGTTTTAATTTTTTTGGATGGTAGAAGCGAGGGGGTTTTTTTGGATGGCAGAAGTTTGGCTCGACTTCAAAACCTGTTCCGGTTACTTCAAAATTTTGAGGTACTCGAGTACTCAATGTCCCCGAAGAAGTCGCTTATCGTGGAAAATTTTGAGAAATGCAATTAGTTGCGATCCGAATGTACGAATGCTGCATGGTGTCTTCCGATGCCGTGATTAAAGTTCCAAAGCACTACAGTTATGTACGCGCGCATGCGTGTTTGTCTATGCTGCTCAATTTATTACGTATGAATGGGTGGATCGGTCCTGTGATGTACATAAACTTACTCGTGTATTATAGCCAGTTTACAAACAGAGAGAGCAAAAGATCGCGTTTTCCAGTCTGAATCGTGACTTGGCTTTCGCAGTAAATGTAGTGAGACGGCTAGGCTCGCACATTCAGTATTTTACGTCCCGATTTCACTTTTATCTCGAAAACGTACACGCAGGCTATAATCGGTAAACGGTGAAAATTATGTTGTAGGACATTTCTGTAATTCAGAACCAGTCCCTGCAGGATTTTCGCCTTCGTTTTCTTTGCAACTAGTACACAGAATCGTGTGATCCAGTCGAAATTTCATCGCTCTGATTTCGACCTCCGACGAGGTTTTTAACAAAAACGAAAGTTGGGCGTTCGGTCTTCCTGTCCGCTTCCGAAATGTGGCACAATGTCACACTTATAATACTTCATCGTCTAATGTACAAAAAGACGCACGCCAAGCCCGTGACCAGACCTGTCCATCTGAACGTGATTAGAAGTGACGAAGAACGAACCGGAAACGAAAGCTAAGATTTGCCACAGTAAATCGTAAATCGTTTACGTCCGGCACGCTTTGACGTGAAACATTTGCTGGACTAATCGTGAGTTAATAGCGTGCGAGTTTGCGATCCATTAAGTCATTAGTAATGGTATGTGTGCTGAGCTGCAACTGTGCAATTTACTTTAAGTATGCTGGCTATGATAAATATATATATGAATAAACAGATAACAAATAAATATATGATAAATAATAAATAAATAATATATACACAAATAAATAAATAGATACACATAGGATAATTATTATACGAAAAAACTATACGGGAAGAGATGGCTTTTGAAGTCATTTCAAATTTATATAGTTATAATCGTCTTTTTAAGTGTCTTATATATATATATATATATATATATATATATATATATATATATATATATATATATATATATATAATACAAATATACATACAAATATAATTTACATATACATACGTATACACATACATACAAACTACAAACACACATGTATGTGTGTTTGTATGTATATATAGTGTATACGTACATACGTATATCCATGAATACAGACAGATAGGGACATACATAGATAGATACATACATAGATACACACATAGATACATAGATACATACTTACATATTACATACATACATACATAAATACATACATACATACATACATACATACATACATACATACATACATACATACATACATACATACATACATACATACATACATACATACATACATACATACAGTGCTGATGACACAGTATTTTTAAGCCTGTCAAAAGAAGCGTTCTGTTTGACGAGCGACATCATTGTTGGGTTTGTATACATTTCACCAGAGGGATCGTCAATTTATAAAAATGGCGAACCAAACGGGATTATTAGATTAGAAAAGTGTCTAGACGAAATTCTTTCGAAGTATAATGATCAAAATGTAATTATAGCGGGTGATTTTAATGCCCGTGTTGGACACCTTGAAGATTATGTAACCAGTGACTCTGATGTAAATACTTTTGGTTTGTTCGACTATGATATTGATTATTTTAATAAGGTAAGGTGTTCAAAGGATGAAAATGTAAATAGTTTTGGAAGAACCTTAATTGAATGTTGTAGTAAATTTGGTATACATATGTTAAATGGTCGTTTTATTGACGACAAACATGGTGAATTCACTTGTACTGCGAACCAAGGGTCGAGTGTTGTTGACTATATTATTGCATCAAGTACATTGTTCGATTATATTGACAATTTCTCTGTAGACACATTCGATTTTTCTGATCATTTTCCCGTACAGTGTAAGTTGACATTTGATCAGAACTTCAATACTGAAACGAATGCGGAAAATGGGATAAATGTTGTACCTTACATCAAATACTCATGGAAACCAGACTTGGCAAATAGTGTGTTTATGAACTTGCAGGAGGATAGTAGTCTTGTACTTTTTAGAAATTTCATTTCTGAGATAGAAAAGAGAAATGTAAATGGAGCGTTGCACATTCTCAATGACGTTATTTCAATAGCTTGCAAAGATATGAAAACTACTGTTGGTGGGACAAATACCAAATACAGAACAATTCCCAATGAACCTTGGTGGGATGAACAATGTACAGTTTTGAGGAAACAAAAATTTGCAGCTCTACAGAAATTTCGAGTTTCAATAATGATCAAGATCTGGCAAACTATAAATTAATTAGGAATGATTATAAAATGCTGTGTAAAGCCAAATTAAATTCCTACCAAGATCAGCAGAAAAAGAAATTGTTAGATTTATGTAATGACTCTAAGTCTTTTTGGAATGTTGTAAAACAGCTACGGGGTAAATCTGGAGGATCTCATTCTAAAATATTACCAACAAAATGGTTTGATTATTTCAACAATTTACTGCACGATGGGGGAGGTATTGAACAGGATGCTGAGTTCATGGATAACATCCAAAGAGGTCTGAACATACATGACAACTACTGCAGTTTATGTGAAGTAAATGCCCCAACATCAGTTAACAGTATTATTTCAATTATAGAGGTCAAAGAAGCCATCAGAAGTTTTCCAAATAATAAATCCCCCGGTCCCGATGGTTTTACAGCTGAGTTTTTTAAACATAACGTCGAAATTATCGCTCCTTATCTCTGTAAACTTTTTAATTTAATCCTCAGTTCAGGTGTCTACCCTACTGAATGGAGCAAAGGTATTATCTGTCCACTTCATAAAAAGGGTTCGACCAATGATGTAAACAATTACAGAGGCATATCATTATTATCTGTGTGCAGTAAATTTTTTACTAAAATATTAAATTCCAGATTGGTGAAGTGGGCATCTGATAACAAAATTATTGTCGAATTTCAAGCAGGTTTCAGAAAAGGGTACTCCACCATAGATCAGATATTTAATTTACAATCTTTTGTGCAGAAATACATTTCTGTAAGAGGTGGTCGCTTCTATGTTATTTTCATTGATTTTTCAAAAGCCTTCGACAGGGTAAATCATGATCTACTATGGCATAGACTTATTTCATACGGGATACATGGTGAAATTTTAAAAGTGTTGCGTTCGATGTACTCTCAAAACAAATCCTGTATAAAATGTTCCTCTGGTCTTACAGATTACTTTGATTGTGGCATTGGCACCAGACAAGGGTGTATGTTAAGTCCCTTTTTATTTTCACTCTTTATAAACGAACTGTCAAACTATTTGGGTAGAGAGTCCGATGGTATTTATTTAAATGAGCGTTTTCCATCTGTCGACCTCCTAATGTATGCAGATGACGTAGCCGATTCAGCCGATTTGCCAATTCGATTGCAACGTAAAATCAACCAACTTAAGACGTTTTGTCATCAATGGGCCATGGAAGTAAATCTCTCCAAGTCTAAAGTAATGGTTTTTCGTAATGGGGGTTACTTAAGAAGCTATGAAAAGTGGGTTTTCGGAGGAAAGAAAGTGGAAATAGCCAAATACTACAATTACCTTGGTCTTTTATTCTCTTCGCGTTTGTCTTGGTCTCCAGCGAAGAAAAATCTAGCACTTAAGGGTTTGAAGGGCCTCTTTTCTATTCAATCTGTTATTAAAAAATTGGGTGGGCTTTCTATCTCAAGTGCTTTTAAACTATTTGATTCTGTAATTGTACCTGCTATCTGCTATGGAAGCGAAATATGGGGTTATGAATATTCTGATGAGTTAGAGCGTATTCAGCTGAGATTTTGTAGATATCTACTAGGTGTTAATAGCAATGCTAGTAATTATGCTGTCCTTGGAGAATGTGGAAGATTGCCATTATGCTGTTTTTATTATAAAAGATGTATTATGTACTGGATAAAACTTCTTGAAATGAGTGACAATAGACTACCAAAGGCTTGCTATAGTATGTTAAAAACACTGGATGACGCGGGTAGAACCACTTGGGCCACCCACATCAAAATATTCTTTTTAAGTATGGTTTTGGGGTGGTCTGGATAGAACAACAAGTTGGGGATAAAAACAATTTTTCATTTATTTTTTCACAAAGAATAAAAGATTGTTTCCGGCAAGAATGGCATGATAATATAACAGAGTCACCTAAATTAAGTCTGTACTGTAAATTTAAATCGCTGCTCGAGCCGGAAAAGTATCTGAGTCATCTCAACGGTATTAACAAGATTATTTTTCGAATTTTCGTTGTTGTAGTCATAGACTGAATGTTGAAAGGGGACGACACCTAAAATTGCCACTTCAACAAAGAATTTGTATGCATTGTAAGATTGTAAATGACGTTGAATTTGTAGAAAATGAATTTCACTTTGTTTTTATTTGCCCTCTTTATAGTGATATAAGAACAAGGTATATATCCACATTACTGACAACATTTCCATCCGATGAAAATCTTATTCGTATTTTATCTTCGCAGAATTAATGAGATCCAACAGTTTGCCACTTTCCTGAGAAAAGCATTTAAAAGACGAGACGAAAGTGTAACAGATTTAATTTAAATGTGATTGTAAACTATTTCATCATTGTATTGTATTTATATGTTTATTTGTCAACATTTGTATTTTTGTTAATTTGTTTAGTGATATGTTTGTCACTGACCATCTTCCATCTTTTGTATTCTTCTTTCATTGAATTGTACGATGGGCCGAGGCCTTGTACTGCAATAAATTATTATTATTATTATATGTACATACATACATACATACATACATACATACATACATACATACATACATATTACATACATTACGATACGATGGGAACTAATATATGCCAACGATTAGTCATCACCGTTATATTATGGACCTATATCACAGTATTTGGTACATGGCTTGTGTACAAGCAGATGAAAGGTTCTGCAAGAAAGTCAAGCATGAAGCAGAAATAGAGAAAACTGGCAATGCTGACGGCAATAGCCTTGAAATGATTGCTGCTTTGGAAAATTTAAGCAGTGAATATGGTTGTGTGAAGTGTTGATATTCTTTAGTGTTAGTGGGTCATTTTCCACACGACATCACGACGAGCCAAAGGGGAAAATGTAGTATCATCGTGACACGTGTGGCTGGTGTTCGCTCAGTCCAGAACTTGGCCGTGCGCTTCGTGTTACGGTCTTCTCTTGGCCCGAACTTGAAACTCACGGCGCGTTATGAACTAGTGAAAATTTGAAGACCACGTGATCAAAACTCGCCACAAATCGCTCGTGCCACAAATGATACATCTCCACTGATCCACGACGCAGCGTTCATTTAGCATGACATGACCCGGTAAAAGGCTCGTATGGAATCAGTGAAGACTTACAAACTGCGGCATTGACCGTTCTGTAGCGCGTGTAGTCACGAAACACACCGATACATCCTGTGCCAAATTATTATATTAAGGTAGAACGCACCTCGGCGACAGATATTCTGACTCTGAAATTTCTACAATTCTTTTCTGATTTACCACTTGTGGGGGCTCATTTTAATTTAAGCTCTTGGAGAAAGAACAACTTTCACCGTCTTGGTTTTTCGAGAATCCGAAATTTCATTTACCCTCATAGAGTTAACATAGGGATAACGGCCATTTTGAATTTCAAACTTAGCAAAATGTAGAGCAACTTGTTTCACTAGTTCCAAACTTTGTCCAGCGATCCCCGATTTTTATTGTTGATTTGGTAAGACAATGGTTGAAAGTTTCATTTAGGAAAGTTTGAGCAAAATTTTAAGTCTTTCACTTTCGAGGCGCATACTACCGTACATGGATTTTTAACAGTGTCATTTTGATAATTTTAAGTATCAGCCTTTTGCGCCTGATACTGAAATGAGCTACTTGCAAACGCAAGGAAATTTAATCCAAGAATTTGAAGCTTGTTGTAGATGTTGAGGACTTATAATGACCTCAAAATGTCACTACATTAACGCCGTCAAAACAAAACAAAACAAAACAAAACAATTTGCTATATGCTTATCACATCAACGAGATTATTACAGGATGTATCGGTATATTGGAGAACAAATAGAAAGTGTAACTTTAGACAAAAATAATAAATAAAAATAAACATTATACCAAGTCACCGAAAACAACCCCTTTAAACAAGGAAGTTAAATCTATAGTTAAACCGTTTTGGGTTTTTTTCGTGCAAGTGCATTTCACTGCTTGTAGCGAGCACACAGCCCCATGTACCACTCACCTAAACGAATTCCCACAGTTTCTGTCACGTGATGAGAATGGCGGATTTAGCTTATAATTACACCAAGCCGGTTTGACCTTTTCAACGTACATTTCTGTGCCGTTTCGAACTTGACACGAGACGTGCTTCGTCACTGTGTGTTCGCACCAATTATCCCTGGCGAAGGAAAAACAGAAATGAAAGATTTAGCAACAAGCATTCGAATAATACCGAAACGCTGTGGGGGCGCACTGCTTCAACAATAGCAGTGATGGCTGGCAGGTTGACCCTCACGAATTCTTTGCCCTGTATGGCGCAGACACGCATTCCCCCCCCCCCTCCACCCCGTTTGTATTTACTGAAAGAATTGACCCACACAAACTAAAATGGACATTTCTATTGACAGGCTGTCCCCTAACATCCTACCTGATCACAAAAACACATCCAATGTGGGCCCGTCCTATTGTAGAGTGATATTTCTCTACCGCGAGCGATCCCACCTATTTACACACTATTCCCGGAGCTCTTGTCGATTTCAAAGCTATGACAACCGCGGACCACGCACTCTGACCCTCACTTGACCCCCCGATTCATCTGACAACTTACAGAAAGATCGGTCGATGGGGATATTTCTTTTTTCCTTGTAAGCGTCACATAATTTATTTGTTAAGGGCCGCTGGAGCCGCAGAGCAGGTCAGACAGTGGTCGCATGCGTGTAAATTAAGTGAAGCCTTTTCACTCTGTTCAATTTGCAGTCGTCACTGGCAACAGTTTCCATATTTTTATCCACTATACCTGTTGAAATTGACACTTTTCGACAAGGGGCTAGGGTAATCGGTAAAGCTATATACTACAGTCGGTGGGTGAATTGGAAAGTTTCTCTTTTGCTACGCTACTACTGCAGAGCTACAAAGGACGATCACACGAAGTACCCTACTTGTCAGTTCAAAGCAGTGGCTGTAACTTTTGGAGCTTTTTTCATTTCACATGTTTTCAATGTCAATTCCAGTTTCTTGTTCCTTTTCCCAAAGCATGTTGAGATACACAGTATTCAGCTTGTCAACTCAGCCTGTACATGTATTGACTGCATTGTTATTGTTGACAAGTGAATTCTGTTCCGGACTAGAATTCAAATGTAAACAATAACAGTGGAATTTTACACATACAGACGCCGCGATAAATTGACAAGCTAAATAGTAAGTGTTTCAACATCATGTTTTAGGGAGTAGAACAAGAAATTGCACGGACAGACATGATAAAAACAGTGAGAAAATGACCAAAATGTCACTGTAACAGCTACCGGCCCTTTAAGTGGCGTCGCTGCAGTCTATGGCATGCAATGTTCCTTAGCTGTTTATACTGTAGGTCATTCAATGCTGTATCAAAGTCGAGCAGCTGCACTGTGAATGACCTCCGTGAAGTGTTCCCAAGTCTAAAATTCCTCACTATTAAACGATTCTTAGTTCTTTTGTGTATGTACGCGCGTACTATAGCACAAACACTCAATAATCGGGTATGCTAGTATAACCATAAGTAGAACCTGGGACTATGAAACGGCCGACTTCTTATAACTTTTTGATTATATTTTTATTTTTAGGTGCAAGTCCTTGCTCTACTCCAAAAAGCAATATCCATTATTCAGCTTGCCAACACAGCGTCTATACGTGTAAAATGTACAGTTCTTGTTTAAATTTTAATTCTAGTCCGGACCAGAATTTACTTGTCAACGATAATAATGCAGTCTGTACATGTACAGGCCGAGTTGACAAGCCGAGTACTGTGTATCTAGACATGCTTTGGGGAGTGGCACAAGAAATTATGCTTGACATTAAAAGCAAAAATAGTGAAAATCACCAACAATTATAGTTAAATACTGGCCCTTTAGGGGATGCAAAAGTTTGAATGGTGATCCGAATAAGGTAACATAAATTAAGTCTAATCTCCTGCAGTTTGAATATTCTCCTTCCGAGTTGGCACGTTGCATTATAGACCCTCGAGCGTCTATGATCGCACATGGCTTCTTCTTCACAATTTTTGTGAGTTTCATTCTTGTATGTAGGTTTTTTTTCGGAAAAAAGCAGCAAGGTTGAGATTTCTTTTGAAGACAGCTTGCTGCCTGGATTGTTTTCATTTTGACAAGCCTCTTTGAAGATAATACTAGTGATCCTTGGTCCGGCAGTGTCGTGTTTCAGATGGAGGAGTTCAAAATCCGGGAATTATCATCACCCTCTTCATCGCCTTTGTTTGCCTTCGTTTTGTAAACAGCGATATTTTTCAGCAAAGAGTTTCTGAAGTGCGCCGTAAACTCTCAAAAATTTGGCCTCCGATAATATTTACAAGGAAATACACAAACACTTTCGGAAGCAAATAGGTTCACTAACCCATGCCAAGGCAATCTCCTGAAAATATGTTGTTTGATATCGAGGTGACATTACTAGGTCAATTGATCCACAAACTTCTGGACTTTAATTTACAGCCAGCGAAGGTAGTGTTACTGGGTTTTAAAGACAATATTTGGCTTTGTGAGACTGCCACATAGCACTGACAGAACTAACCCGGCGCGGAAACCGGCCTGGCGTAACTAGATCTCTAGATGCATTGCCATTAACTTTACAGTTCTGGAGTGGTGGTTAAGTTCATATTGCAAAACAAGACAAACGTTTTGTAGATGATCATATGGACCAAAGTTTCGACCCAATAAAGTGTAGATGATATATGGGTCGCAGTTGGACCGTTGTTGCCAAGACTGTCAGAATACTCGTGTGCAATTCTTTGTGTTCGCTTCCTCCCACCCTCTAAAATTTCACCACGGTGTACAAATTAGAAGCCAAAGTTCAAGTTAAGAACGTTGTTTTGCTGCAATTTGAGGTGAAATCGCCACCAAAGGACGCAGGTGGTAATTGGTTCGAGCCTGTCAACATTACAAAGTCATTTTTTACCGAAGTATCTCACGGTTGGGGTAACCGCTTTGGGACTTTTACACATGTAACCGTTAAAACCGAGTGATAGGCAGTATCTTTGATGCTAATGGACACTGTAAGTGTAATAATACAGATGACCAGACATTAGAAATTACAGTCCAAGGGCAGATTCAAGGTTACTGTGGTGTACTTAGTTAAAAACTATTATCACGTTCTTTGTACCGCATGGTCTGCAACCCTTTAAGACGTCCTTCAAAGTTCAAAGTGATTAGTAAGTTCATTGACTGTAACTTGCGATGTATTGTCCGGTAATTTTTGTTGTGTTTGTGAAACTGTTTCTTCTTTGACACATTAAGTCATGTTAGCTTCTTGTTAGGTTATGAACGCATACACACACACACACACACACACACACACACACACACACACTCTCTCTCTCTCTCTCTCTCTCTCTCTCTCTCTCTCTCTCTCTCTCTCTCTCTCTCTCTCTCTCTCTCTCTCTGCGTGTATGTGTGTGCAGTATGCCAAATGCTATTCTTGATATCTTCAGTACGGACTAGAATTCACGTGTTACCACAGTTACATTGTATATTGTTCACATTGCCCTTGTGTTGGCAAGGCTATAGTAACATTTGTGTTGCAAAATACTGCAGCGATATAGAACAGAAATAACGGTATAACGTCAACAGATGTTATCTGGGCTGAGATACAAATGAGATATGCATATGACTATATACGTCACGAACAGCGGAAGCGTCTAATCCAATCTCTGACGTCCGCTGTCATCATCTTCGTTTACGCATTTCTGTATTTACACAAGATAAGTAGAATCTCTTGGGGGAGCATCCACGCATTGTGTTTGTCCTCGTAAGTGCTTCAACTTGGATTTTAATGGAAGGCGGAATCAAAACCAGTTCACCCCTCGGAAAGCCTTTGTTGCATTCAGTCCTTTCGGTCACCGGCTCCACATGTCTTTCACATCTCTGTCTGTCCCATGCAACTCCGATACCAACAACTACGGCCTGGTCTGCGATATCTGTGTGATTACTCCTTCCTTTTAAACGAGGGAAATTGGTGGTCACCTTGCCAGTTCTTCGCAACAGTGTCCATTAAAGGTCCCCCAATGTCGTGTGAGTCGAATTAGGAACCCGAAAAGCACTTAGCGGTGCAAGAATTTCAATTAATGGCCATTTGCAGGGAAGTACAATTGGAAGATAAAGTTTACAGGAAAACTAGAAAAGAACACACCCCTACTTGATAAAACAATTTCGTCATGTTAAACAAACTCGTACAACATTCGTCTGAACTAGCGAATGTGTTTCTGAAAACACACACCACAGCATGTTCTGTGTTTGTCAATGTTTGGATAATACTATGGTGCTACATTCAAAGTCTAGACAGCGCGTAAGCGCCAAAATTCTCTGCCACAAATTGAAGTTACGGGAAAACTGTTTGTTGCTCAGACACGCATTGCTCGCAGGAAGAGCAGGGGCTGTGTGAATCCAGATGTATTTCGTGTATTCTGGTTTCTGGCTTGTGTAGATACCGATCCAGGTTTAATATTGCACTCTCGGAAAAAGCAATTTTTTGAAAGTGCACAATGTGTCCCGACAGAGAAACATTGCTAAAGGGTAACGTAGCTCCGAAACTTTGGTCAAGTATAAACATTTGTTGCCAAGGGCTGGCGCGATGGCTGCAATAAACCCCAAAACCACATCCTGCCAATAATCCTCCGGGGCAAATGATGCATTGTTTGCCGTTTGGATTCAATGACTTTTTTTTGTAATGTTGGTGTTTAAAATGTAGCTTTGCAGCGATTCCTGATATCTTGTGTCGGGCGATTTACGAGGAAGCATCGGAAGTGTTCGATCATGGAGCTGTAGAAGATCAACTTCTTATCGCATTCCATTTCCCCTTGATATGCGCATGACTGACGGTCATCTTCAGAAGTAGAGCGATGTCTCGCCGACTGGCAACAGATGCATGGTCCGACAAATGCTTCATGTCCTTTTATGCAATCATTTTGCCCTTGGTGGTGACCAACACACTGGGAAATCCTGAGACCAACCGCCGGCAAAGCCGTGTGCCGGGTAAATGCTCCGTGTCTCAAAGGTCGATTGCATCATGCGATGAAAATAACGAGAAAATCCAGCCCGTTAGACTCTGGGCAAAAAAACGTACGGAACTAGCTCGACGTTTTGATGATATTCTTTTCAGTATACTTCGTTTTGCTGATTTATTTGTAAACACATTACAGGGAGAAATTAAAGCTCTACTGGCTGTTTCGTTTTGCATTTTTTCCATGAGATGGTTCGAAATCAAATGCAATTTATGTAAAAACTCTATACCGAAATATGACCACAGAACGTTTTCGACGTTGGCGACGAACGTAAATGAGATTTTTAAAAACTCTTTAGTTGCAACTCAGATGTGGCTGCCGCATATATGTGTGTCAACCCCATGAATATTGTCGACCAAATCCATTACCGAGGATTGAAACAGTGACATTTTCAAAGACAGTGTGTCTTAATAACGGCAAGCCAAAACATCTTTCCGCAGATTGGGTGGTATTTTTGGTGAGCAAAATACAAAAGGATGGAGCTAACGGGACTTTAATGAGCTTTACGGCTCATATCGTGTATCATGCAATCCAGACGTTTGCCGGCATGTGCTCTGTTTTATGAAGGTCGTTTGCATCAAGACATACAATGACGCTAAACCCCGGCGAAACGATGGGGGTGGAAGAAGAACTTGAAGGGTCGCGTGAGGTATTTGACAGTATTCAATTCAGTGTGAACACGATTTGAACTAATTTGGGATAATTGGATTTTGAACTTATGTAGGTGTAATCTGCAAAAGTAAGCTCGTCGGCTTTTGTCTTTAAGCAATGCACTTAATTTTATATTGCAACATTCAGCTATAGGGCACTGAACACTTTTGAGAAATTTGAAAAATTTAAAGATCCAATTCTCCTAAATTAGTTCCAATCGAGTTTGTGGTAACTTTTGTCCACCGATTTCTCACCACAAAGCATGGAGAAATTTAAACTTTTCAGTAATGCTACACTACTTGTATTGTGGATCAAGTGGAATTTCGTCCTTTCATATCTATTTTTAGCATGACTTAGTTCCATCTTGAAAATCCACGTTTTATTAAAATATTAATGTGCCGCGACCTAAAACACGACTGGAACTGCTCTCACTAGCTGTGCTCTCCAAGGACATGATCATCTGGCCCTACACACAGTTCGTGAGGTTCTTTCACACGTAGCACTATATAAACATCGGAAAAAGATGTTTCTATTTGACCTGGCCGAGTTACATTTGCTGAGTTTATACGGAACAACATCGAAATCGAGAACAGATACATAACGTTTGTATTTGAATTATGGGTGTACATAACCCCGATATCCTCGATAGAGTGTTTATTGTCTGGAATTATTTATAGAGATGCATGCAAAACGCAGTCTTTCACACTAATTTCATGTTTATTCATTTTGAAGGAGCAGGTCTGCGTAATGACCCTAACATTCCGAAGCCTTGTGTTGCGACTTGCTTAACGTACACAATATGTAAATTGTAAATCAAAGCACCTATTAAGTATAGGAAATCCTTGCAAACATAAATCCATCGCCACTTACCATTCATTCCGTCTGTGTCCGTTTTAATATGACGTCATTGTACTGTCATGTGTCGGTCAAGGCTTCATTTGAAAACAATACCGATCATTTTGTATATTTGTTCTCTAAAGAGAGAAGTCAACATTATTATGGCCTTACACAAATCAAACTATCGGTTGATGGTGTACTTTAGTTGTCGGTAAGGTCATGCTGAGGTCGTTTAAAGTTTGATTTATCCCTCGCCCAAGGGCAGTGTCTCCGATGATTTAATATTGTAGCTTTTACCGGGAGAAGCTGGCGAGGTGCCTGGATGCGGGGGGGGGGGGGGGGGGGGGGGGTCGGTAGACCTGACTTTCTTGAAGCTGGGATAAACGGGCTTTTACTCCTGCAGTTTGGAATGCACATCAATTTGTGTAGTGAAACGGATTCGTTCCAACTCCTCTGACTACTCTTCCAAATAAAGAACACTGGCCATTCTTCTACATGCATTCATGTTCAAGGTTCAAATCTTTTGTTAATCGTATCAATGTGTTAATATAGGTCTAGGTCATTTTGAAAACTGAATGAAGATATTCGATGGCAGTTAACCGATTCCAGTGGGAGTATATCGTTGCGCGGCGATGTGTCAGTTGATCGAGAGAAGGTAACAATGGCGACATCACCATCACAACCGCTGCCGCCAGTCATCATCATCATCATCATCATCATCATCATCATGGTCATCATTTATCATGGTCATCATCATCTTTACCATCATCATCATCGTCGCCGTCGTCGTCGTCGCCGCCGCCACCGCCGTCGTTATCATCATCATCGTCATCATCATCATCATCATCATCATCATCATCATCATCATCATCGTCATCATTTATCATGGTCATCATCATCTTTACCATCATCATCATCATCATCATCATCATCATCATCATCATCATCATCATCATCATCATCATCATCATCGTCATCATTTATCATGGTCATCATCATCTTTACCATCATCATCATCATCATCATCATCATCATCATAATCGTCATCATTTATCATGGTCATCATCATCTTTACCATCATCATCATCATCACCATCATCATCATCATCATCATCGTCGTCGTCGTCGTCGCCGCCGCCGCCACCTCCGTCGTCATCATCATCGTCAATGTTATTGCTGCTGCATGCTCTTCTTGTGAAACTAGTACGGGAAGGCGGCTTCAAAGCAAAGGTTCAGATACGCACAAAACCCTTGAACACAGATGCAATGCAAATGCGCTGAAAGCTATTAAAGATAATCAAGATCACGGGTTAATGAAACAACAAAGTGGCGTTGTAAGATCTTAAGAAATCTGTAAACATTATCACTCAAACCAACTGAAGGAAAATTATCACAACCTCTATTTGTAACTTTGGTAGCTAAATAGTTATCATATCTATACTTTGATAAATTATGGAGAGTTTGCCGCGGGTCAAGAATGAAACCAAAACTTCATACAACTTGAACGAACTATACTGTGCGATCCAGGCTTGGCACATGAGTATATTCCGCAGATAATTATCTGCAGGTTTGAGTACTTGAACTTGTTCATTAATTGTCAATATACATTGCATCAGGTGAAATTAATTTCACTTTGGCTGAGGGCATACCAATCATGATATGGTTTCACTTCCGACCTGCCTGCGGTCGTCACCTCTTCTTGTATTTTGCGCAAGAGTGCCAAACATTACGGGAGTTGACTAACCCGGTATGGCATAACAGTTAAAAGGTTTGACCACTGTTCACGCTGTCAGAATTATCGGGCTACTCATCGAATCATGATATGGGATTACATAGGAGTCAGTGAAAGTTCGCCGTTATCGGGAAATGCACATATGTGCACTTTTCGGAAGCTGAGACACCATCTGACGGACAGTGATCTCTCCGAGGTTGCCGCAGTAGGCGTGGTCAAAAATGTGAAAGTTGTGCATAGTGAAAAAAGTAACACGAGACTTGTTCCTGAGCTCTGCTGCTCTGGCAAAAATATAAGCTGGAAAACTGATCATGTGTAGAGTTCTAGAAAAGGGCGTGGAATCTATTCTATCTCAGAAAGCATCAATTCATTGGAAGGATAAAATAGTATGATTTTGAATACATCTTTCTAAGATTCTACAGGTGATTCACCCATGGAATTACCATGGTAAACACTCACACATACACACCAAAAGAGTATCACAGTCTCTCAGTGGAGGGACTGTGATACTGTAAACACTGAAGCACTGAACACACACAGTATAAAAGTAAATATAAAGTAATACAGTTCACGGTGACACATTGTTGTTGTTGGCTGTAGAGATGGTGATGATGATAATAACCAAGAGGACAGCGATGACGATGTTGTGATGATGATGATGATGATGATGATGATGATGATGATGATGATGAGATGATGATGATGATGATGATGGCGACGACGGCTACGACGATAGCGACTTCAAGGTTGGTGATGGCGATGGCAGCGGTTTTGGCGATGATAAAGTTGATGGTGGCGAAAACGTTTACTCTCGGTCTTTAATTTTGACAACTTTACATTTTTCTTTGTCATCATACCACCTTCAGATAACAAGAGGCGCGACGTTTTTGAATTACAGTACAATGCTTATCACCATAATAGGACAGAACGTTGGATTTAACCTTGTTTGGAAAATACGAGAACTACAATGCTTATGTTTGTGACATGGCGGGAAAAGGCTCTGTGATTCTAATCACAACACTCAGAATAAAACTGAAGTCATGTGGTTTGAACTACAGAACGACATGATTGTTCATTATCATTGCGCAAAGTGTGTTTTATTTACAGGAAAAAACCTGTGGTGCATGTTTTTTCTCTGTGAAACGGCATTGACCTTACTACGATTGTTTATGTTACAAGGGTGGAGTCGAGGGAATGTAGAGAGGTGAAGTCAAGGTCAAGTGCTGTCATGCTTTTGACCGATTCAGCTGAAACAACCGAGACAACGGGATTGCGGTCAGCTGAAAAGCTTGCTCTATAATCCTCTTGCTGTTTTGTGAAATATTTCTATGAACTCTTCATCAGCTGACACAGTAAGAACGCCCTAGAACCAGGGAAGCCCCCCCTGCACCTGTGTTGCTGTCTTGTGACGTCATTTCGTCGGCGTGTCGGCCAAGGTCACGCACACAGGACGGTAGGTGTTACGGTCTGTGGATTAGGGTACCTCAAGCACCATTAACATCAAGATTGCGTGGGCAACCGAATTTTCGTCATGACACTAAACAGACTTAGCGCATATGGATAAATACTTCTAATTTCCCCCCAAATTAGTAACCTCTTACAGAAGGGGCAATGAACAAGACTGCTTGCGAATCTACCCGTTCCTCTTATCTTTGCATGTTTTCATTGCTAGGGATACCCTTTGTTGCCAGACCCTAAACTCATCGAATCTAAGAAGAAACATCAGTTTTTTAATCATGGTCAATTTTAACTTGTACACGATTTGCAATTCCTAACATTGAGTAAATGCCAATCTCGAAACCGGATATTTTCAAATCCCTGTGTTTGTTCGTTTTTGCACTAGGTGCTTTCTTCAAAATAACTGACAGCGCTGTTTGACACGTCCACTCAGGTATACCTAATTTGCTGAGGGTTTTTTTAGCAACGCTTCGGCGGTCAAAGCGAACGAAAACAACAGTAGTCAATCGAGCGGCCAGACATACTAATTACCATATGCAAATTCTACACACGCTGTAAGGATAGCTGTAGCACAACCATTGTCTAAGGTTACCACGAAGCCACAAACATCAAATTTACACTCGAGTCTTGCATACTGACGGACTGCCATGAGCAATTTCGTTGGCTAAGTTAAAAAGTTAAATATTTTTTTGATTGTTGCTGGAGGGGGGCACAGTTAATTTTGCACTGGGCTATTTCGTCATTGTTATCTCGTTCTACGCCTCAATGTGCTCGTTGGTTGTCGGGTTATCTGAACGCACAAACAAATTAACTTCCTTCAACCGTAATTCCGGAGTCATGGTCATTTGTGAAGACTGTAGTCAGGTGTATCGCAAAGTTCTGCGTTTAAACCGCAGTTGCAATCCCAGATTTTCGCACACCTATTGTCATTGGTATCTATTTCAATGATAGTGTTAGTCCCTTGTTTCAGTTGTTTTCCAGTGACATCTATTGTCAAAGTTGATCACTTTTATATGCTCCGAGGCTGATGAACAACCTGTGCCTTCAAATAAGGTAACAAGGTGAGAATTAGGTGTCGCCGACAAGACACGGTGTGATGTACAAGAAACTGTCACATTATTTTTGTACATTGGGGGGGGGAGAGAGAGAGAGAGAGAGAGAGAGAGAGAGAGAGAGAGAGAGAGAGAGAGAGAGAGAGAGAGAGAGAGTGTGTGTGTGTGTGTGTGTGTGTGAGAGTGAGTGAGAGACAGACAAACAGACGGACAGACAGACAGCGACAGAAATCGATAGAAAGACACACAAAGAAACTACAGTTTGACATCCACAAGACTGTACAGGGTTTTCCTTTGTATGCGCTACCCATGACCTGCTTTATCCGTAAGTTGCAAACAAACTTCGAACCATGATCATTGAGTAAAAAAGAAGATTTAGTCACGCTACATAAATTGGACTTAACTTAAAAACTCTGACATGTCGACGGAGTAAACTCGCGTATTTTACTGAATAGGCTGACATGATGCTGTCGCTTGTAATGGGTACGGTATGAAGACCTCACCATAGATTGGCGTTAATGCACAGATTTTGTCAACACGGACATTTAAATGAGATGAAGAACAACCAACTTCAGTTTTATAGTTTAGTTTTAACAATTTCAACCCCATAAAGCCTGGTAGCTAGGGTTTTAAGTACGACTTATCGCATAACATTGTTGAGAGATCGACGTCTTATTTAGAGAAAGTTCGGGTCGAAGCGATGAAATAGATGGATATTTTAACAGTAGACAATCAGCAATTCTTGAATCGCATTTTGGATACATATTTGTGTGTATAGCGTGTTACCCGATACACACGACTCTCTTGACAACTTCCGTACGCTGAAATCACGACAGCTAACAAACGGAAAGATAAACAAAACGGTAAATGAGCCCGGCCTACTTCTTTCATACCGTTTTGTGTCCCTTGAGGGCCTAGGGGCGTTTCTCACCGATGTAACCAGCCCTGTTTCTAAAACGAGTGAGTACTGAGCTCAATTTTGTCCGAGAAAGCGAACAATAACACGGTTCAACCGGGTCGGAAGGTTGTGGCGAGAGCTATGCGCAATAACAAACCACAACTCATTTCTTTCAAAACGTGCGAGGCCTTGTTGAGGAAACATAAATTGATATTAACATTCATGTGGACGGGGCAACATCAGAATACGGTGCCGTCTTCCAAGCTGTTGTTGGTCTTACTCAGCGGGAAAACCTAAACAATGTTTATTTTCATGCTTTCAGCCGATCAAAGATAATCACTTTTCTATCAATTATTGGTTTTGCAAAGCAGACTCTTTCTTCTGAGAAAAAGAGACAGACAGATAGAGACAGACAGTGGGTATGAGTGAGATACAGAGAGAGAGAATGTGTAGAGAGGGGCTAAATGGCAAAAAACAATCCTTCTAGACTTGGCCGAGGACGGAACACTAAAAAGAATCAGGCAGGTTAAGGCTTTATCGAAGTGGGAAGTTCTGATCAATTATAGTAAAGTGAAATTGCTTGTTATAAAGTATGTGGAGCCGCGACTCCCAGCGTTGCTTATCTGCGGTGTTGTCCGACAGTCGTCACTTAACGACCGTGAGGTGAATGCTCTCATTGCAGCACACACAGGCGCGAACGAGTTCGTACATATTGCCACGCAGGCTGCGTCAATGGCAATAACGACCGCGATAATCCTTAATCTCAGTGCACGCTACTGGATGAGAATGACGGGTTCCAGATGACAAATACTCTATTGATATGAGTGCAGAATTACGGCGTCTCTCAATGAAGGGGGAGACTGGGCTATTTTAGGGACCTGAGACAGTGTGTATGCACTAAATCACTCTATTTAACAGGCCGATTATCTCACTGTCTAAGGAAAGCTTCAAAATCACATACAATCTTTGACTCTGTCTGGCGCACTGAGCTCATCATGTTCATATGGTCTGGCAAAACTCAGTCCGAGCACGTGTCTCGGACGGAGAGAGAGGAGTGGAGGGGGGGAGGTAAGCAGAAAGTATAAAACTTTCTGTAACGAAAATAGAGATAAATTTACATTTTATGAGTTGCTGCTAGAATGTTGGCTCCAACAGGCTGGATCTACATCCGGGGGCTTAGTCTCTCATCCCTATCTCATACATACAATCTACACATAGAGCTGGTAGTTTCTCTTGATGCTACGTGGTGCATCTTTTTATTCAGAAGTGCACGGTTATCATATTGTCAAAACAATAGATATTTGAGAGAACTACAACAAACTAAATCACATTGACCCGAGACATGCACACACTGGTTCACACATTGGTTTGAACACGAAGGTCCCTTTTTTACCTCCATGTGTTGAAGTAGATAACCAATTTTTATGACATGAACTGGATTTTTAGTTCAAGGTGTAACACATAGTTAGGAATTATGTATAACCCCATACGTCAAATACTGTAAAATACTAGTTGCGGACGAAAGGTGATTGATCAATATCACGTGATGAGGGCATCCATACCAGCCTTTAGACATGGTGGACTATAGAGATAGACACTCGTCACGTGCGAAAAGTAAGAGTGGATTTTGGTATCCTCTTGTTGCCCGTGTTTTTTATTATCATCCCGAAACTGTGAGCTTTCAAACTTAACTTGCAACCACAATGGACCGATCAGAGGAAAACTAATTCGCAGCGAAAGGTGCGTTAAAGCATGGTCAAAATCACACCAATGTCATATCATGTAAATTCTTGTCCACAAATTGTCGAACACACGTCTATGAAATCCTGTTTGGATATCTGCCAGGTCAACGGAAAGACCTCGCCCGAGTTGACCAACGCCTACGCTCAGCTGTACGCTGTCCAGTCGCTTCGAAATAAACTATTCCAGCCGATAACAAGACCAACAATGGGTGCAAGATCAGTATATAGAACACCAGGCCGGGTCTACACACTGAGTCGCTGGCATGCCCTGTATATTGTCAAAATAGGTAATTTCCTCAAGAATATGATAGCGTCATGGTACATTTATGAGCGTTGTTGGGATTTCGTTGTAGTGCCTGGCGAAAAACCTTGAAAGCAACGGAATAAATTAAGTGATGCTATTAATTTGTTAACTTCAATTGAGTAAACTTTAAGTAAAGCAATGTTTACAGAACCCAAAGCCACAATACCACTAACGACATAGTTTTACAGTAAAATGGGAAAAATTTGTAAACGGACATTTATCGAATGATCCTCTGAGGGCGTGATGATTCGCGTAATCTACGTTTTCAGCTGTCAAAATCACGTTTTCCACTGCTAGGCGGTCCGTGTAGATATAGTGGGCTGCATATCCGCCCACAGGGCGGCCCATTACCTTATAGCGTACGTCGATGTCCCTTCTGCTAGAACTTGCGAAGTAAACCTCTCAACCGATCGAAAAATGTGACTTAAAGCTGTACTCCAACAAGAATGAGCACTCTTCTACGCCAATTGATATCGAGGTTAGCGTGAAACAAAGTCCCTCTTATAAATGTCAGGCTCTTTTTAACTGGTGAATTGAAACACAGCGAGATGCTGTTTTGAAGTGCAAATAAAACACAGAGGGTGCCTGGGCAGACGAACTAGTTATACGACGTGAAAGGGCCAATGACTCAAACCCACACACGAATGCAAACTCCCATTGTCCTGTTATCTCCTCTCGTCCGTCCGTCTGTTCACTGTTTGTGAGCTGTTTATCAGGGCAGCTGAAAAGCATATCTTTCAGCAGACCCTGGCCTTGAAGATGGGATGCGTTCCAACTACATGTATTTCATATGGGCCTGCCATGCCTGCATCCGTTACACATTTGGGAGGACAGGTGCGAGGGCTTGACAGCCGTCTTGTCTCACCAGCCAGGATATTCTGTAGTCCTATTCTAGTACGGCAGTCTGCTCTGCTGGGGATGGAACAAACGCACCGTGACCCTCTGACCAAGTCACCTTTACACCCTTATTATTGTTCTTGATAAAATATATGATATCAATGTTGCGGAAAAAGCCCTAGGACTTTCAAGTTATCTACCAATCCCCTTCTCTCTCTCTCTCTCTCTCTCTCTCTCTCTCTCTCTCTCTCTCTCTCTCTGAAAGAGAATAGTTGCTGTAACGACTAACAAGCTACTGTATTAAAGACACCCCGTATTACCAGAAGCACGACAAGTGCCCACGTAATAGTAGCTTCCAGACTGCATACCGTGTTTTCCAAATCTCTCCATCGGGTCAAAGGTCACACAGGAGAGGATGAAGATATGCTCTGTGTAGGCCATATCCACAGAGATAATAATGGTATGTGATGTGTCACGATAGGGTGGTGTGTTTTCTTCACCTTTGGGTGACATGACATATCTCAATGGGTTTGAAAAGCATTTTGCGCCACTATTTCCCTTAACTTGGATTACACGGTGCTGTTTATATATTGGTATAGGTGTGGATGATGAGATAAGTAATACTGCATGTGGAAAGCAAGTTTCGACACTACTATACCCGTTTCTGACGAAATCTTGTCACTCCATCCAATATACAAGCTCCACCGGTTAAGTCAGAACAGAAAATCGTGAATGATCAAGTTTTACGCGAGATTTGTGGGCGAGATGGAGACATTGATGTCATTGATGTGCGCCGGTTAGCCATCACTGAACTGTAACAGGAAGCCGCTCTCCTCAGAGTCAACATTTCATAATTCCAAATTCTTTACAAACTGGCCATTTCACACCAACTTGTCACGCTGCAAAGTTCGCAACCTCTGAATTGTACCGTTATGTAAGATCTTCCGGGCTTCGCCTGCGAGCTCAGCTCTAACCTCCACGCTACCATTGTTGACATGAATTCTCAAAAGCGTGGAACTAAAACGAGCGAAATGCCAAACAAAGTAAGTACCACACGGTCCCTCTGGATCACCGTGGCTGAATTACAAGTCGACCCAAAGGGAGCTGTCTGGCCTGACCACATTATTTAACGGCAGCAGTTAGTTGCGGAAACGACTGCTGTAAATGGCAGAGGCTTTAGTACAATAAATAATCAAACGGAACTAAACATAAGACTGACCGTGAACCCCGGTTAAAGGCATGCCAAGCAACAAATCACATCGAATCTATATAGATGTCAGTATGTCAGATTATCGGTGACGGTGAACTTTGAAATCAATCACAACACAACAGTGCCGAAACTGAAACTAAAAATTGCCATTTCCAAAATCTTCAACAATTCTCAACCCGATGACCGTAATGTGGTTTATACCAAGACCAATTTAACCTTGCGATCAGCTCCCATTTTAAATTAATGTGGTTCTGAAATGTTTCTTTACATTTGCATTTTCCCCCCATATTGCTTATTTTCCTTATATGTTTCCACATCAGCTACATGTTGTACAGTGTGCATGTTGATTTCTGTAGTCAATGTTACAGTATCATGTCATTTTGTGGCCTCTGTTTTAACTACATGTGTCTGGCATTTTTCAGATTTTCTGTCGATGGACATATTTCGTTTAGGTCTTTTACGAGGCGTACGCCTAATGAAAGCGACCTAGCAGTAAATAGAGCTTCGCTTTGTTATGTGGAGAATAAATATTTGTGAAAAATGTTTTGTTTCTTTGGGGGGTTTGTTTTTATGAAGAAGGTGGAAATCTTTTGTAGCTCAATTCAGGACGGCCTGACCAAAATGGCAAAAATAGCCGCAAAAATACATAATTAAAGATCATCATAATTTGAAAATATTACATTAGGATCATCCCTAGAAACATGTCCACCAAATATCGAAGCTATCAGACTGGTTTTCAGAAAAAAAATGACCAAAAATGGCAAAAATACAAAATTGCAGATTTCATCATAATTTGAATATATCACATTTTTATCATCCGTATGAATATGTATATCAAATATCAAAAGCTATCAGACAAGCGGTTTTGAAGGAAAAAATGAAAAATGACAAGAAAATTGTCTTTAAAATACAAATATGCAGATTTCGTAGCAATTTGTACAAATTTGAAATAGGTTACCTCTAGGGACCTATATCCCAAAGACCAAAGCTATATGACCAGCAGTCTTGAAAAGGGTGATTTTTAAGATTTTTCAACCAAAAATAACAAAATCGCCATAGAAATACAAATTTGCATATTTCATCACAGTTTGAACAAATCTGATTTAGGTCATCACAAGGGACCTGTATACCAAATGTTAAAGATGTCGAACCATCCGTTAAGAAGAAGATTATGCCGCAAAATTAGACTAAAAATACAAATTTGCACATTTCATCACCAGTTTAACAAATCTGATTTAGGTCATTCCTGGGGACCTGTACACTATATATTGTAGGAATCGGAGGGGCCGTTTTTGAAGGATTTTGACTGTAAAAATGTTGACGGACGCCGGACACACAACCACATACTTGATAAGCTCCGCGTCGCTGGGCTAAAAAACCAAAGTCATACATCGGCATTCGAATCTAGTACACATTAAACGACTCGATTAAAATGCATTAAGTATAGGAAGAGAGTGACAGGCATTTTATGAAAAAATAACGCAGCATCAGTTGTACAAAATAATAAACATAAATTCAGTGTGGTCGATATTTCAAATATTTATAACAAGTCATCGTTGATGACACAGTCCCCACTTGTAAATGGGTACTTTGATTACAGGTCCTCAGAGAGGATAGAGTCCTCTTCATTAGGTCTGTGATAAAAGTACTTTGATACAGATGGCACTCAATGGCCAAGAATGAGTTCCATGGTGATGAAAACATAAAACCAATGTAGGCCACTATCCTAAAGGTCATTAAATAAGTCAACTGGAATCAGTTAACAGGATGTTGCAAAACTTTTTTTCATACTATCCTAACACTAACAGATTATCACCGGTACCATATTTCATAAAGTTTAATGCAGTATTTACAACACTATGAGATCAACATCTGTATCAAGTTTCATCAAATTTGACGTTGTATTTGTGGATATATCACTCTATTAGGAAAGTTCATTACATATGCAATTACAAATTAATTAAAATGACATTGATAAATGTCTTTTTCACTGTTAAAGCAATGTGAGCTTATAATCAGATTCTGTACAAAGTTTCATGAAATTTGATGCAGTATTTCTTGACATATCAGCCTAATTATGAAACTTCAATAATTGACATGATACTGCTACATGACGTGAAACAAATTGACGAGCATGTATGAAATAGGTCAATGTCCTTGTACCAACTTTGAATGATACTGGTGGAAATATGTCTGAATTATGGCTCAGTACATGAGAAAATTGTGACAAAATCGCCGCCACGCAGCGATATTTGATCTTACTGTTTAAAAAATCAACACGTATATGTATGACATAAGTCAATGTCAAGGTACAAACTTTGAATAAAATCAGTTGAGACTTGCCAGAGTTATGGCTCTCGACATGAAAAAAACCATAACAAAGTTGCCACCATGTGGCCATATCGGACCATATCGAGAAACAAATCGAAGTACATATGTATACTATAAGTCAATGTCCTTGTACCAACTTTGAATAAATTTGCTTGATACATGTCTGAATTATGGTTCAGGACATGGAAAATCGAAAAACAATGGCCTTACGGCGGCCATATTGGATTGTATCACAAAACAAATCAATGTGCATATGTATGACATTGGTTAATGTCCTTGTACCAACTTTGAATAAAATCAGTTGAAACATGCCTGAGTTATGGCTCTGTACACGAAAAAATTGTAACAAAATGGCCGCACAGCAGCCATATTGGATCATATCACGAAACAAATTGACGTGCATATCTATGACATTGGTCAATGTCCTTGTACCAACTTTGAATAAAATCAGTTGAGATACGCCTGAGTTATGGCTCTGTACATGAAAAAATCGGAACAAAATGGCGGCCATATTGGATCGTAAAAAAAAACCAAATCAATGTGCATATGTATGACATTGGTCAATATCCTTGTACCAACTTTGAATAAAATCGGTTGAAACATGCCTGAGTTATGGCTCTGTACATGAAAAAATCGTAATAAAATGGCCGCCTCGTGGCCATATTGGATCGTATCACAAAAAAAATTGACTTGCATATATATGACACTGGTCAATGTCCTTGTACCAACTTTGAATAAAATCAGTTGAGATATGCCTGAGTTATGGCTCTGTACATGAAAAAATCGGAACAAAATGGCCGCGTGGCGGCCATATTGGATCGTAAAAAAACCAAATCAATGTGCATATGTATGACATTGGTCAATATCCTTGTACCAACTTTGAATAAAATCGGTTGAAACATGCCTGAGTTATGGCTATGTACATGAAAAAATCGTAATAAAATGGCCGCCTAGCGGCCATATTGGATGGTATCACAAAAAGAATTGACGTGCATATCTATGACATTGGTCAATGTCCTTGTACCAACTTTGAATAAAATCGGTTGAAACATATCTGAGTTATGGCTCTGTACATGAAAAAATTGTAATAAAATGGCCGCCTGGCGGCCATATTGGATCGTATCAGAAAACAAATTGACGTGCATCTGTATGACATATGAAGTAATCCTTGTACCAAGTTTGAATGAAATCGCTCCAGGCATCTCTGAGATATCTGCGTGAACGGACGGACGCACGCACGCATGCACGGACGCACGCACGCACGCACGGACGTCAGGGACGTACGCACGCACGGACATGACCAATCCTATAAGTCCCCCCGGACGGTGTCCGTGGGGACTAATAATTGTGATCACGACACTTGTTGCACACGACAATAGGTGCACTTTAAGGCTAACTTAAAGACTATTATTTCATGCAAGCATTGAAAAGTTTCGGATGAACCTCTCGACGGTTAGTACTCACTGGACACGTTGGCATCAACAGCTATCACAAGGTCATGTACAGCATTAAAATTTGTGAGATTGTCTACTTGATATTCACGTATCTTGATGTTTACAATGCGTTTATTTATCGCTGACAGCCCAATATATTGAGTGTTCCGTATTATCGTAAAGTATGATCTCGGAATTAAGTAATTTTGACAAAAATGTGCTGGGTGTTACCGAACAGATACTAGGTAGCAAATATTGACCTAAAAAGTTTACCCAACCAAGACATTCTTCAAATCTCTTTCTAGAGCAAGGCCAAAAAATATCGTACAAAACAGGTGTCGTCTGACCAAATATTGACCTGAAGTCTTTTCAACACTATTACATTCTCCGAATCTTTTTTTAGCTTGAGGTCTAAAATCCTTTTCAGTGGCTGTTTTTGTGCTAAGGGTTGGTCAAGTTATTGTTTCATGTTCCATACTGCCCGGTTGGATGCCAATGTGAAGTAGCACAGACACTAAAAGGCTCCGGATGGTGGGAGGACGGGTGGTGGTTGATGGTTACAGAATGAAACCATGGAGACGACCTGAACTGTTTTAAAGTACCACTAAAAAGACGTTTGACTTCTTTTGTGTCGGTGATAACAGTCTGAGCGAACGGGACTTGAAAGGTCAATGCTGAAGAGTTGGCAGTACGGCTGGAAGTCTTTCAGGCGACCATAGAACACCCGTCACAGATACTCAATGGCTTTCCGTTGATAGTTCGCCACTTAACCGGGCCATTTAACCGGCAGACTCTTAGACAGAGAGTCTAGTCGGAGTCGTCCGCTAACTGAACGATGATGCGACATAAGAAACAATTTTTGTCGAAAAAAAGTAAAAACAAAGTCAGAAGTACGACATGAAAATCCAATCAAGATTTTCCGAGCAAGGAAGTCGTTGCGACATGCAAAATGACAAAGGTGACAAAAATAGGATAGCGATCGACAGTACAGCCGACCCGAGGCTATATAATTAGCTAATTGGGCCCCGCGTGAGAAGAAGAAGAACAACAAATAGCATGTTTTTATTTCGCCAAAACTTTTGTTCGTATTCGCAAAGCAGGCGATGTTGGTCAAAATGACACTGTTGGCCCTCGTACAAATGGTCGATCGATACGAAATATCTTTATCGCAAAAGACTTCAGATGCATAACGAAGTTATAAGGGGCTTGTTGACGAAAACGTTCCGTCGAGTCAGTATAACAAGAGCCAGAGATGTGTCAATAACAGAACAATGGTAGAGCTTCTTCTACGACCTTGGCTTTAAGGTATTTGCTGCCATCTCTCCCCGGTCGCTTTACAGAGTACAGTATCGAATTCAACTCGAGGATACTCGAGTTTTTTAGCCCCGAGGGCGTGGAAGCAAAGTGTTTGCCGCTCGTAACGCCAAGCACGGCCTGAACATCTATTGCGTACTATGGCAGACAATAATGGAACAAAAGAGGCTGGTTCTACGTTTCCGATCTCAATTCTACCAGACTGTGTGACGGGTCTTTGTGTAGCCTGTCTCCCAAGATGTACACACTTGGTGTAATAAACCAATAATGGTGTAAAGCCCACCAGTTTCGCAGTTCACTTCAGCGCTTGCACTTTAAAGGTGATGAATTACAATTACATGCTCTTCCAATTTTCATTGAAATAACTAGCTATGGTTATATACCCTAGTTCTTTCACTTTTTTCTGCCACAACGATGGAGCAAGGTTCGTGCGTGTGTGAAGTCATGAAATTTTACATTTTGCTGTATTCTAAGACAGAGTCGACCCCTTTTTCTCATCTGGCACTGTCTACGAGCTGTAACGCTCTCATAAGGTGACCGTTGACAGAACTGTTTAATAGAGCGAACATGAAGCCTTCTTGTGTTTCATCCTCATTGCTTGTTTTCAACTAAGCCACTTGACCAATAGAAGAAACACTTTCCACTTCAATCTACAATTGCACATCCAAATAGCAACAAAAAGTCGCCCAAGCGTGGCGAAGTTGTGAGAGTTTTACTTATCACTCCCCTGTGAAATTCGCCGCTCTGCCCTGTCGTTTTAGCAGAGTGCGAACAGTCGCCGTAAGGCTTTTAAAAAAAACCCCTCCCAGCTGCACCTGAGAGATAAACGCACATTCCACACACGGCTTCACCCTCGTAAACCAATAAAGACGTAAGCATTTTTACAGCTTCTGTTTTGGTCAGCAATGAAAAGAACCACATTCAAAAGTCACTGGATGTTTGTTGGAACGAATACACAGAGCAGCTCGTGGGTGTGTTAAAATAAATTGAAACTTGGTTTAGGTTCGCATCGAGATAAATAAAGTGAACGGAAAATTTGTATGTATGGCAACTTAAAAGTCTGTGTGCAAAACGTCCTTTATCTTTTTTTAAGCGATTAATCATCTATATTTTGTCTAAGGTAAGATCTCAGCACAACGTACTGTGGACAGTTCGTGTGGACGCAACTGACTGTGGATGGTTAGACTGTAAGTACGTAGGTGATCCGTTTCAAAGTGATGACAGAGTGTTTACATATTTGTCAACGTCAGACGTGAAATACTGGCCCCGACGAAGGACCAGGGGAATAAGTCAGGGCGTGAACTGTGACTGAACTTTCCTTTATCTTTGCCATCTACTGCCAAGTACAGTGACAGTGACGACACTGGGGCGGCAACCAGCAATAGTGGTTTCACAGTTCAAACCATTTCACACCAAGAGCTCAAGAGCTGGTTGGTGTGTGTGTGTGTGTATATATATATATATATATATATATATATATATATATATATATATATATATATATATATATATATATATATATATATATATATATATATATGTGTGTGTGTGTGTGTGTGTGTGTGTGTGTGTGTATAAATGCACGCATGCTCATATGTATATATATATATATATATATATATATATATATATACAGATACATACGCACGCACGCACGCACGCACATACATACATACATACATACATACATACATACATACATACATACATACATACATACATACATACATACATACATACATACAGACATACATACAGACATACAGACAGACAGACAGAAAGACAGACAGACAGACAGACAGAGCACTAAAAAAAATAAAATTCAACTCTTTGCCACTTTGTCCTCTCCGTTCAAAGCTTTGTTTAGTGGAGCTCTGAAGTTTTCTCAATGACGATGATTCGATGAGAAACAGATAATCAAAGAATACTGTATCAAAAATAACTATCGTTTTATTATAAACGCATATGAGAGTTTTCAGGGTGTAACTTACATGCATACACCAGAGTGAAAATACGACGCTGCCCATGCGCTGCGCTCTACAATTTTATCGTTGCTAAGGTGAAGGTCTATATTTATTTATAACACGCCACATGCTCATTCTGTGTCGCGATTCGCCAGAATACGTCACGTGACGAGGAAATAGATACGTCTAGTCCCAACCAGATCGACAAAAGTGACGTCAGAGGGTATTTTTTGAAATGCTATTTCCCTAGGGAAATAGTTCTGACCAAATTTGGAAAAGTGCCCGGTCACGTGACCGTAGTGTCGTCTGGAGCTTTGCAACAATGACGGGTGACTAGAACGTGATGTGCGTCCGGGATAGGTGACGATACATTCCCTAAAACAGATTTTCCAACATTTTCCAACATTCCAACAGCGTAGGAACTTGAACAGCTCATCGACGGTAAAGATTAAAGTGCAACTAAGGATGTCGCTAGGTATGCTTCGAATATTTTTTTAAAGAAAGTGATACCACGTACAACTGAAACCGCTGTCGAAACATCGCTAAGTAAACTTGTCACAATGGATTGTTGCGGTGCAAAATGTCAAAACACATTAAAAACTGTATAACAATACAACATGAGCATGTGGTGTGTTATAAAACACCTATAGCCTGGTCTTTATTCGGGCTATAGCGCTCGTCTATTACCCCTCGTGGCCGTGTGTTACCAGAAACACATCGCTATACCCCTCGGCCTACGGCCTCGGGGAATAGCGATGTGTTTCTGGTAACGCACGGCCCCTCGGGGTAATAGACGGGCGCTATAGCCCTCATGACCAGGCAATAGGTGTTTAATATCTCTGTTTATGTTTGGTCTGTGAAGTGGACCACAAGTTATTTATGGTCAGATTAAGCCTGTGCCAATTATCATCGATGAATTGTTTACAAAGGAACAGAGGGTCATAGTTCATGTTTGAAAAAAAGGTATATGCATCTTGTTGAGGGACCTCTTTCACAGTGGCTTTCATTTTATCCCTAAACGTGTAACGTGATTATGAAGCGGGTTTGGTTTATCGCATGAAACCACCGTGCTTTCTGAAAAACATTCTGAATGACGCTGCTGTTTGTCGGGAGAGTTTAAATAGAAAACAGGGTAGGAGTCGCATTGGTTACGCCGAGAAACGGCCACTTGTCTGACCGTACTGTTTGCAAACACCGTGCTGCTGATGCGATGAAGCGTCCAATTACTAGTACAAACTCTGTACAGTGTACGGCTTGAAATGTAAGCATATTATGCTCAGCTATGTGACCCCGCGTGACCTATTCACCGAGTAACCTGCACGACAGCTGTGCGGTCAACATGGAAAGTCTGGAACAATAGTTCTGTCGCTTTCGAGCAGTGATTGGCGTTGGTGTTTCGAAATTTCTTGACATGTACGACTTAACAGCGACATATAAGTGGTCACAAATCTGGGCTTTTTCCTGCTAAATCTGCGTTCACATCCCCGTACCACAAACCACAATTACCCACAGTATTTTGAAACCGCGGTGACCAGCAAAGTTAAGCTGGTAGAATGGAAGTTAAAACGTGTGTATCTATCTCGAGGCGGCTGTTTAGAAATCATGGGGAGTGTTCAATTGTGAATAGACGGAAGATAAGTACATCTGGCGAACCGGATTCTAAACACACTGACTGTTAAATACTGTTTGTGTTGCAGATGAAATACAATCATTGTTTTCAGCTGTTTATATTGCCGAGATCGTTTGGAGAGCATGAGAGAGCGGTGACATCAGTACCGCACAAGTGTTTAAAAGAGCAAACAAGCAGTACACGGAGCTGAGAAAGTGTCACCCATTAACACGGAAAGGCAGGATGTCATGAAATTACGCCCTTGTTTTCGTAATGATTGCGTGAGACGGTTCAAGACCGCGCTGCAAATAGCTCTCGCAGTATTAAACCGCTCTCTGCGCCTTTCAATATGCGTCGTACAACTTCCGAGGTTTACTCTTCTAGAGTGTTGGACACCTGCTCCGGGCTACTCCGGTGTCAATCGGATTAGCCTGGAAACGCTACAACGTGCCATTACTTGAACTTGTCGAACAACAGTGATTTGTGGCGGCAGACTACAGCGTAACTCGACAGTCAGAAAAGCTGGACTATGGCCAACTTATTTAAAACCCTTTGAGAGCCGTACTTTTTCCCACCAAAATTTTGGTGCAACATTTTACCATTTTTATGAATTTTCCTGTAATTATTTTGATACTTTTGAACAAAATGGACATCATATTTCATTGGCTACAGTTTTTTATCAAAATTTAAGCAAAAATCTGAAAAAAAAATCGACTGGGGTATATACTGTAAAGGCGACATAAATTGACTTTGGCGCTCAAAGGGTTAAACTTCATTCAGCTGCAACGAACTGCCCACCATCATGTTAACCCTGCACGAAAGATGCTATAAATGGCATTTGTGACGACTATTTCACTCAGTTTATTTTGAAATTACAAAGGACTTTGCAAAACATTTACTTTGTTTTTAGATACACCTAAAGTTTAACAAAATAGCACATAAATTTATTTTGCAGCCGATGTAGAAAGAGTCGGTTGACTGATTTTTTCCAAGGAAGCAAACCCGCTCACAGCAAATCAGAACTCCAGAGAGTTCTTTTGTCCACAACGGAGCTAATAAAGCGGTCAACTTATTTCTTTTAGCGTCGCCGTCGTATAGTATAGTTGTCATTTCAAATTATGTAACACGCGGGGGATTACAAATCTGACCTATCTTGGTCCACCTTGCGTTTGTCATGGTCGCTATTTAGGCCACGGCGAAATTTCAACAGAAAGTAAATTTACGGAAATGGAAATACCGTTTAGTATTTGAGTTCTTGGCACCAATTCAAACAAGAACACTGCTTCTACAATAATCCTTTTGTCTTATCGTATATAACGGCTTTACATGTACACCCCAAACACCATAGTCCCCTTTGCAGATCTGAAAAGTCAACAATGGTGTATATACGCGACAACTCACAAGACGACTACAGATCTCTTAATGGTCTGACCAAACAGAGATGGGCACGAATCGGAAGCAGGCTGATTACCAGCGTTGAAGTCTCACCGTTGCCCTACTGTACATATTTGTCATATTATCAATTGCAGTCAGTCTCTTTGTTGGTTTGGTTTGTTTGTGTTTGTGTTTATTTGTTTGTTTGTGTGTTCATTGTCTTTCTGTTTCTTTTATTTTATTCCATCTTTCTGTTGTCTGCATGTTGTTTGTCCGTGTGTTTGTGTTTATTTGTTTACTTGTTTAGCATTCAGCCCGTGGCCACTGTGGTCCATATGACCTTTTGTTTGATTGTTATTGTCCTAGCGTCAGGTACATCCTAGGGGAGGCATACTTTTGGTGATGGACTAATAAGCATTTGTCAAGACAACTCGAGTTCGTAGTATTTCCTTCAGATATCAAGATCTGGATCGAACAACTTCCGAAGAGAAGTGGTGTGATAGTTTGATAATACACAGATCTGGAGAAAAGGTGACAAAATGGTAGTGGGCGATCGCCGACAGATAGGAAAATACATCTTGGCGTGAAAGATGTCAAGGTGATGGAAGGTAGCGATGATGATGATGATGATGATGATGATGATGATGATGATGATTATAATGATGACGACGACGACGACGACGACGACGACGACGACGATGGTGGTGGTGGTGATGATGATGATGATGATGATGATGATGATGATGATGACGACGAAGACAACGGTGTTGATGATGATGACGACAACAATTGTGTCAATGATGAAGATGATATAGTGACAGTTATGGAATTGATTAACATTGACAATGAGATTCGCCTTTAACGGTGCAGACGGCGACGTTTTCATAATGACGATGATAGAGTTAGTGAAACAGTAACATAAACGATTATCTATAATGGAACATGTATCTTCCGTAAGGTGCTTACGGAAATAAATGAAGATACATACTGGTACCTTAGTCGCCTCATACACATGCTCATTGGATTAGTTTAATTCTGCCGTGGGGCTACAACAGATCAATTAAACAATCAGTCAAGTCAACTCTTTGTCAGCGCATGCTATGTATCGCCAATTAAGAGGATATCCAATGAATGTTAGTTTCAGTCGCTTTATTCACATATTACTGTCGCATCATAGTTTTCAAACTGTAGTAAAACTAAGTCAACGCGGGATTTGTCTTATGTGTCACCATTGTGTGTGTCAATAATCATGAGCAGAAATCCACGAAGGCTGGGCATTCATTCTTACCGGAGAAGAATAGTGTCTTGCCGTCGATAGACATGAAAGCGCACTTCACTAAGACTATAGCCGAAATACACGCTTCATCAGATAATGTTTGTATCAACTGGGGGGGGGGGGGGACGAGAGACAAAAAGCGATAGAATTCAAAGGCTCAGAAATGGGAACGCGGGTCTCGTCGCTTCCTTCGCAATGGTCCGTCTCGATGATGCTTTACGAACCGTTATAAGCGTGCAGGCGGCAAATTTTCATCAGGCAACGGGGAGAGTATGATCGCACAAAATACATGCCAGCGTAAAAACGCTGTAAGCAACGGGCCGCTTTCGCGCACGAGACGAAGAGGAAAATGAAACTACGCTCAAGGCTATAAAGATAACATGACATATGTTTATTGTTGTGTAAGTATTTTAGTGCTTTAGTGTATAATAAATTCAAACAGCCGTGGCATCGTTAATTAACAGCAGCACGCGAATTACATGTTCACTGCTAAGATCATTCATTGTTTCTGACGTGTAGGGAAAGTGCCATTAAGTTTCGTCAGCTTCTATACAATGCTCTCTCTCTCTCTCTCTCTCTCTCTCTCTCTCTCTCTCTCTCTCTCAGCATGCAGCTTTCGTACTCTCAATCACATACATGTAGACAATACGCCATACATTCATTTATAAGCGAAAGTTTCACTGGCTGTCGTCTCGCATTATTACAAAGAGGCCATCGTACAAGTGACGACATTTTATTGCTCGGCGATCGCTTTCAATGAAGTGATAAACAGTCTGATAAGACTCTTCACAAACAATTGGCCATTGTCGCTGCTGGACAATTTGTTCGGTACTTCGGTGGGCTTTAACCGTTTTATCGCCTATCTAGGACACCCCAGAACAGCTTTATAGTGATTTTTGGCGGGGTTTATGACATAACCGAGCTCCCTGTGAATTTTGTGACTTTCTAAAAAAAAGGAAAAAAAACCGTTTCCATTACCGCAAGGTCGCTTTATCAGCGCCCTAAGACATCATGAAAATTTGACGACTGAGCAAATCGACACATCGGAGTGGCCTCGGAACAAGTGACGTATCTGTACAGTTTTGCGCGTTCACAGCGCGCGAAACAGGTGAACGAGGCCACTTCCAAATAAGGTAATTTGCATAAATTACGGAGATGTCGATTTTAAAGATAAAACTGCCACAACTCGTTCACATAACCAACACACACTTCCCCAGCATTGCGTGGTACACTTTATAAACTGAGTTAGGAAAAAAAGAATGACGCGACAATTGATATCCTTTGATGAACAGAAACTGGGATTTAGGAACCTTTGAAGAAACGGACTTATCCCTCAAAAGAAGGCAAACTCGCAAAAAATGTGTCGGCGTCCTTTACTGATGACGTGATTACACGACAAGCATTAACTTTAACATTACTACAGACAAAAGCAAAACAAACACATTCAAAGAATTACACTTCGAAAGAAAATGAGCAATTCCATCTTCCTACTTAGCAACTGACCGCCACGGCCCATACACTTTCGGTTTCTCAGCGAGGTTCCAGTTCATTAGCATAAACACTAGGGTGTGGCTGACGCTGCCAGAAGTAGACAAACACGGGCGGAGACCGGAATACAGGCGACCCCAGACCGCCGAAGGGGGAAGAAATAGAGCGTTACTGCCCGTTTCAGGAAAGTGTGCGAGATATGATATCAAGGAATTTGGGTAACCGCTGTATAAAAGCTCTGTGATTTATGGAAAGTGAACATTCGCAGATATTTAATATCTCGTGGCTTTTTCAAGGTACGCACATACACTGGAATAAGTTCCTCCCGAAGCTCGTGTAGTTGCGAGCTTGATGGCCGTATCCAAAATGATTTCAACAATTTCGTGCACGTTCAATTCTTTGACTCCGCTTAGGTGCGATGCGCTTGAGAATTAATTAGAAACTTCCTGTTAAGTGAAAGAGCTCTTACTACCCAATGAGAAGAATTTAAAATATTTGAGTATCCCAAACTGCCAATCACCTGTCAAACTATCTACGCTCTTTTTTCTATTGTCTATGGCCTACTTTTCTTTTAATTAACTCAATCAACACACTCCAACGGGTGTGTTAATTGCTAGTCGCCCGACCATGTTTTCCTTCCTGCGGGCGTTGATGTTTTAGTGTGCCCTAGACACATCTGAAAACATCCCCGATAATCAACTTCGAATTAAGGAAATATAAATAAAGAGAGCGTTTGTTTCACGGACAATCGATTCTGATAGGGTTGGAAAGTATGTCTTGGCAAACCATGCGAGTGCCAGCAATGTCTCTACTGATTGTTGAATTCGGGCTGAACACGGGAATTTGCGTTGATAGGTTGGTGAATATGTTGGTTGCATATGTCTCTACCTGTTTGACTGATTCCTAATACCAAGATAATAATACCCCCTCTCCGTCACCTGAGTGATGTCAGAGTACGAGCGCAAACAACTTTCTCTTTGTCTTCGCTAAAACAAACATACCACTACAATCGCTTTTCTTAAGGATTGCAATAACTGTACCTTAGCGGAAGCAAAGTTCAAATCGTCACTTGTTCGATGGCGAAAGGAGATATTTCTCGCCTGTTTTGTTTGCGTTGTTGAACTTGAACTTAAACGTTTCAATCTAGCTCTGCATGATGTCTTTAAGTCGGTGCAACATGCTGGGTCTGGGAGGACATTGATGTCTAATTCGAACTGAAGAAGGCTGACCCACCGGCTAGCCTGCAAACAACCCAGGTGCCACCGAGCTTCAGGAAAGGTGACCTCACAGTATATCTCCCTGGAGTGACTTGTGTATTTCAATGGACTGATGGAGCCTCCTTCAAAAGCGATGCCACTTTAGAGTTGATGCTCTCATCATCCAGGAGACCCAATAACCCAGGGGCTCTCCAGACCGATTAAAATGCCGACGGCGCTGCGGGGCAACACAGCCACAGTCGGGAATTCCGTTGGAAACACTGACCCCCACAACCGAATAAACCAGTAGACCATTTTATCGCGTTCCTATTATTTGGACTGTCGCATCCCTTTTTTGTCGCGGACTACCCCCCCCCCCCCTCCCCGCCTCGTTACGTGATGCGAACGTGCTCCCAAAACCTATTTTTCGTCTCTTTGAGGAAGATTACAAAACCATTAGTACAACAAACAAAATTAAATTGCAGATACTCAGACTTTTAATTGAATCGACCATCGGAATCGTCGGCAAATTACTTTCACATGTGAAATAATTTCTGGAAGACAAAGATTCCGTCCGCCGAAATGGGATTCTTCACCTTGCTTTGGCGGCGACGGCGTTTGAAAGTTAACCTCGATTACATGATCAACAAAAGGTACATTCGATACGGTAAAGATGTTCATTACATTCCGTAATCGACATGGATGCGCATCCCAGACAACGGTAATTAATAATTAATTTCATATCCCCTTGAAAACGGTGAACCAAAGCAGACCTCATTAACGCGGACACAAAACGCAGGCTGCGGGAGCGACCACCGACTTTGAGTATACCTATCATGAAAACCCAGGTGAATGCAGAGTTGAAATCTGCACGACCCAGTAAAAATTTTACGACGCGGTGAACTCTTGTGTGAGGTCAGAGTCATGATCGCAATAGAATCATTAAAAAAATTGTGATGGCAACTGTACGTAGTCGGACAGCGATATTAGTCCGTGCAGTACACCAAAAGATACCAGTGGTGTAACAGGTAGACCTTTGACAATACTGGCCTAAATACAATGAAGGGGCCGCATTGCTAATGAGTCAAAGAGCGTGACTTGCCAAAGCTGTGACAGCAAGCCCCCCGGGGCAAGGGGGTTTTCTGTGAAAGCCTGTACACAGCGCCGCGTCGTGAAGTGCCGCAGCGCGTAGATGAAGGAGACACTGCGATACGCCGCCTCGGCTAACCCCGATAAGTAATCACGACACAAGAGTCACATACCGCGGATATCAGCTCAACTTTTTTTTTTCACTCCCCGTGAAACTACGCAACAGCAAGCAGGGAAGGCGCGTTAATTAGAAACCTACCTCTTCCGCTGGTGCCCATAGCCAAGTACCTGGATGCTGCTGTCGACGACGAGTAAAACCAATAGCACAGAAGTCAACGGTAGCAGTTTGCGGTCAATTGAAGTCGCGGAGAGACCGGGAGTCCACATCACGAAGGCCGTCAAAATACGACTTGGTCGTACGTGCGGGCTGTTTGTCACGAGGGAGAGGCCGTGCTCTCCTGGTCTCAGCGTTTGAGCTTTGTGTGTTACACTCAAGCGCACCAACTCAAAACGCCGTGGTCCCCTTTCCTTCTTCCTAAAACCGTGTGTTACTACACTCAGCGCGGACAATGCATCCTGCTGGACTCTCCCGTCTCGTTTTCAACTCTCCGTAAATAAAAACTTGTCACGTGACAGCCGGCAACTTGAATGTACCGATCAAAACAGCGCCCTCGGGGCATACCTGCCTCGACACATCCTCGTTTCTCCCTTTCTTCAGCGGCGACGTTTGTTTATTTTTAACGAAATAGATATTTGCATCACTATTTCATGAAAAGTCTCTGTGTATCTACCCAAGTAATTATTGTATTCAAGAAATTGAACCAAAAATGAGACATAAAGCCCAGTTATATTGAGTAGCCAAACTTTCCCACTCCCTTCGTCTCTGCTCGTTAACTCTCCTTCCTCGAGATTGGTCGGCGAGCGTCGAGAAATTATTCAACAAGGTCACCGTCCATTAATAATAGATGCATCCCTGCTATAACGAATTACCTGAAGGACGCTTAGTTAAGAACTTAAACCTCCAGGTATCTTATCAAGGTTTTTCCAAGTTGTTGCCAGTGAAGACGAAAATAAAGTTAATTCTGTTCGTGGTAGAGATTGTTTGTGCGAAGATTTTGCAATCATTTTTGAAGAGGTTTTAGTTGTATTTACGATTTGACACACGACTCAAAAATGAATCTAAACTTGTGTTAAAATTTCGCGAAAAGAAGATTACTATACTCTAGAGCACAGTTACTTGTTGGCTGCAATTCGGCTCTGCGCCTACGCCGCCCATAGACGTGTGTATAGGTTATATACACACGTGTATGGATTGCGTAGCCAACAAGTAACTGTGATCTACGTGATCTAGAAATATGAAAGGGGTGACAGTCCGACCTTTGACATTTGAAGAAGCTTCATCATCTCACATGTAAAGTTCAGGACAGAAGAATTTAAAAAACGGCTACCTCTCCATCTAGAGACCCTAGTTTTCTCAACAAGTTTCGAGATTAGTACACACAATCTACAGACTATTGAATAATTGTAAGATTTTGAAGAACGTACACCCGTCTCTGCGGAGCATTCTGGCTGGAGTTATTAAAACGACGGTTGCATGAGTCGGACGACACAATGTGTCTATGTATTTCCGTTGTGTCCTTGAACAATATTTCGATATTTGCCGATAAAACTTGATGTCGACTTGAAGAATGATGTTAATAGAAGCTCAGCAAAGGACCAAAGGAGCACACGGCATGAGCGTATCTTTCATTTTCTTTCAACAAACCTTCAAACGACGGAACAAATATCTTACTCACATACCGAAGGCTTTTCTGAACTGCCGAAAGGAATTCCTACATGTAATGGAGGTTATATTTGTTCAACGTCTTTCTGGTTTTTAAAGGCAAACCGATCGAGCAGATGTGATTGGTCGAGTAGTTACCGCCAATTTGGAAGATGCCAAGAGTCTGGAAAAACGCGGGCGACATATACAAATGGTGAGCGTTATCAAAATACTTCAGCTTGATTGTTTCCATGTAATGCTGGGTTGTAGAATTACGGATGAATGGACCAGTGAATCAATCGTTATACTCCAGAAACTGGCCAGAATCCCGTGTCTCTTTTTTTTTAAACTGCCTGTCTCTCTGTGTACCTGTCGTATTTTGTTTACTGTCATTCGACGTGCGTCTCATTATCTTGACCTGCCTGTGTATCTCTCTGCCAATTTCTGCCTCTTTCCCTATCTACCTATCTCCCTAGCTTTCTGTGTATGTTTGTCTGCCTATTTAATAATGTCTGAGTTGCCTTCTATCTAACTTGTTAACTCTTTCTGTTCGATTTTTTGTTGTCTGTCTCTGTCTCACGCCACACTGTCCTTTGACTGTATCTGTTCAAGCTATTTGTCTGTCTGTCTCTGTCCGTCTGTCTCTGTTCTCTCTCTGTCTGTTTCTCTTTGTCTGTCTGTGCCTGTCACTGTTCTCTCTGTCTTTCACTGTTCTCTCTGTCTGTTTCACACGTCTGTCTGTCTGTCTGTCTGTCTGTCTGTCTGTCTGCCCCCCTCTCTCCCTCTAATTTGAATTGAACTTTATTATCTTTCCTACATTGTCTTAATTTGGCAGGTTCATACATAATTTCAAACTTTCTCCCAGAAAGTAAAAGGGTTTGGGTGTAGAAATCTAAAAGTCTATGAAATGGAACCTTCTCAACTTCTGTTTTTTTCAAGATAGCGATGATGCAAGCGGCTAACACTGCCTCAGTCTGACTGATTAGTTGACTTCTGTAATAGCCTAAATGTATAATTATCCCAAACGTTCAAAAGATCTTTAACGATTGTGATCGCTTGATTATTTGATTAGCCGACTGTCAAATTGTTCGTAATTGGGTGAGTGCTAGCTATGCGAGTTGTTCTTTCGCTTGACTTTTCCGTTATTTCACGGTTGAGGGAGCTCTGCTCACAAAACCTCCAAAGACCATCAGTCCGTTCTTTTGGTGGTTGGCCAAGTCCCAGCATTTGCCGCGTCATTGGAGAGCTAATGTTAGAACAAAATCGAAGCACTCAAGGAGTCCGTCCCACCTCAACTTACTTTAAGACAACAATTATTGTTGAGTGTATTCAGCTCAGACTAGCTGATCATAATAGCTCACAGACACAAAATTCCTCGGCCTTCTGATGTATCTATTTATAGCGGTGTGGCGTTGTTTACCGGTCACCCTTGACAACAGAGATGACCGTCGCAAGTTGAGGGCAACTGCTACAATGACGATATTGACCCATAACCAATCGATGAAAACCAAAACTTTCAATTTTAAAATTTTACCTTAATGTCAAGAGGTTACCTGGGCCTTGTCTGGTCAGTTGACCACTACAAGTCATGGATAGGACAGTCAATCGAGAACTTCAGAAGTATCTCACTCATATCTTCTGTCTTAAAAAAGACTCAACAACTAATGTCAAATTGAATTGTGTTTTGTAAAGCATGATAAAATCGGACAAGCTGGTATTCATGCCAAGTTAGTCCAAAAGAGGAACGTGTTGTAGATTATGTGTACTTTTACAAAAGCATTCATTCTCACAAACATACAGGTATACAGTCACCTCTAATTTAAATATGCCCACATATGGTCAAAGAGGCGTTCCTTGGTATTCAAAATGCCCATGTGAGGGAGCTGTTTTTAAAAAAGCGGCCACCCGCTTAAAATATGTGATTGGCAACTGTGGCAAAATATATAATTGGAACAGGTGACAGTATACCTTTAAAACGTCACTGGTACTTTGATCAATCTGATGCCATCATCCGGTTTGTCACAGAAGCAAAACCATTATAGGCAGTAGAAAAAGCGGTTTATCCTCTGTCTATTGTAAATTAAGAGCAAGGCACGTGAAAGATAAGCTGATACAAGACGCCACAGCCAATTTCGAATTCGATAACAGACTTTCTTTCCGGATGACGAAAATGGCACGATCAAACATGCGACTTGACAATGCAGGCACCACCATTGGCTGACAGCGCATGATACCAGGTGTAACCGTAAAGCATCGGGAATCGCCAGGAAGTATAGAAGCAGGGCGGGGCACTGCGTCGACAAATCTACAAGTCGGCGAGAGCACGTGAAACGGCGTTTCAGTGACGGAGTAGCCGGGAGACAATTGCTTTGTTTATTTTGTCATTCAAAACAAATACATTTTCTTCTCTTTTTTGCTGAAGGTAGAATGCGCCCAAGGGACTGTTTATCGGACACTTAAACAAGTACAATACACGAATACAATACTCTTATGGTCTGCTGCCTGTGTGCACTCGTTTTATCGAACCCTTCAGCGTAATTTAAGGGAGAATACGCCCCGGGGACAGATATTCGGACTCTGAAACTTTTACAATTCTTTTCTGATATACCAATTGTGGGTGTTCATTTCAAAGCTCTTGGTATAAGAAAACTTTGTACCGGCTTAGGTTTTTGAAATTCGAAAATTTTATTGTTCTCTACAAAGTTAACACAGGGGTGCGGCCATTTTAAATATCGGTAAATCTTGGGTTATTTGTTTCTCTAGTACCAAAATTTGCACGGTGACCCCGATCAGTATGCTTGATTTTGAAAAGGGAATGGTTGAAAGATTCCTTAAGGAAAGTTTAAGCAAAAGTTCAAGTCTTTCGCTTTCGAGGCGTATACTACCTTGAACTTTCACCGCCTTGTTTTCGTGAAAATTCGAAAATGCATTTTTCTTGATAGAGTGAACACAGGACGCAGAGGTCATTTTGAATTCAACTATTGGTAAACTTTAGAAATTTTGTTACTTTAATTTGTTTCCTTGGGGGAAGCGTGAGCAATTTTTTTTTCATTTCGAGGTGCGTATTACATAACTGTCATCAATTTTGGTGCGTCGGAACTTTTTTGCGTCGATATTCAACATGGCGGCCCGCAGTCCTCCCGCGATCAAAATTTGTCTAACGTTAAAATTTGTAACAATCTGTCATAATTTTTAGAGCCTGACAAAATGCATCCCCTTAGCAAATTTTGAGTCCTTCTGTGTTAGTTTTGTTACCAATATGGGGGTTCGTATCCGTATAGACATCATCGCCGCCTGAACTTTCGACGCACAGAGTACTTTCATACGGTAGTCAATGCAGTTTCTGCAGCAAGGCCGCACGCTGAGCCTCAAAAAAATCGTGTTATGAAATCAACATTTTCATAGACTATGACAATAATAATCTGAAAATCGAAAACACAAGAGTGTAACACTTTTACATTCCGAAGGAATTACGTGAATCATTTTCGGAAACAAGGGTCTCGAAGTCGGTCTCCGAGTCATTTACCGTGTGTAAGCAGCAATAGGGTACTATCACGGTCGGGCGCGACGTTAAAGTTCCATTAGCTGTATCTTCTGGCGATTTTTCCGTTAGTTTTAATTGAAATGATCACTGGCTCATGTTGAATAGCCTGTCCAATAACAGAGAATCGCCAACGTAAGTAAAGTGGAGGTACCCAAGAGGTGACCGGAATGTTGCTCACCCCCAGGTTTTGGCGAGATGTCCGTCGAATTCGGCCGAAAATCACACGAAACGAGCGTTTTTGAATCAGATAAAGTATCAGGTATGAAATTTTAGAATGATAGGGAACGATCGACGGTTGCATGATAGATGAACTTGCTAATTTTCACAGTGAAATCGGACACGGAATGTGACATGGCGTGGTTTTTATAGCCATTCTGTTATCAGACTTGGGTTGTTTCTCGCTTATGTACACTCGTCTATGGGGCGAATAGTCCCAGAGCTGAATGGCCCACGAGGGACTGTGATCATAATCGAACGCAGCCCATGTGTCGCACGCATGACGTCACCGCTAAACCACGGCTCACCACTGTCCCACGGTGACCTGGGTACCTGTTTGGAGAAGGGTCTATGTTTGGAGATAGACTGTGCTGTGCTGTGCTGTGCGAACCGTAGAAAGTTTGCTGGACCTTATCTCAAAATGACAAGCTTATTTCAATGAAACAACCATAGGATAATAAGATTCAACATATTATTCCTTTTTTAGCTGAACTGAAATATCCTTGTTCCTAAAAGCTCATCAATTTTTTTTATGTTCGCAACATCGCGTCATAAGGACAGAGAGTAGCAGCCATTTTGTTTGTTTACTTTGTTTACTTTCAAGTCGTAAATGTTGTTCAGGAACACCCCAAAACTCATAACGTTTATCGTGTATATCTCGACATTCAATATAAACAATAATAGCTGATATGATGATACGTGCATGGGTATATTATCAGAAGTTAGTGTTAATGTTCCTCAAATGTTATGACGAATTAATTGGTATTTCTGATCTGCCCTCACTCCTGGCTCAATTATTATTTAATGTGAATCTATTGTGAACAAATTGGCACTAATGCATGGTGTAGGAATATTTTTTTCCAGTTTTACCGTTTTCACAAGGCATATCTCCTGGAAGTGTATCGGAAATTTGCCTTCGGGTATTTATCTGCGGATTGTTGCATTTGCATGGGGCATGCCTAGTACCACTAGGTAGGTTTTTGTTATATTTTGCTTTTTCTTCTTGTTAACTTTTCCTGGCGTTACACATTGATGTCTACTTGTTAATTGAGAACTAAATACGGCGAGAACTGAATCTCCACCGTTCGGTTGAGACAATCGAATGCTTTTGTTTTTCAGTAACGCTCGGCGTAGATGGCGCCCCTAAAGAGACGTTTTATCTGCGCTATCTGATCTGCGCTACTAGCTGCACCGTCGATGGAGATACCATACTCATGATACTAACATATGCTAATACATCCAGCTCAGCCCTCCTGCAACTATACATATTTGCAGTCCAGTTGGATGCAAGTGCAAGTTTATTTGAGCAAAACGAAATTTCCAAAAACAGAAACGGGTCTTTGTCAACATAAACCCGTATTTGGTTTAGCCAATAAGGCATTATACTTTGGTACATGTGCTGCTATCATCGATAGCTATATGTGACGCCATTTCAACGCAAATGATGAAAAATCGATAACATTAAATGTGTTGGATTTGACATAAAAGTGAACATGATCGACGTTAGAAGATGTACCCGGGACCTATGTTTTACATTGTGAGTAGTTTGCATAGAAACTAAGATTTATGGTAGTAGATAAGTCAAATCCTGACCTTGGACATCAGAGGATTGTCAGTTGTCTTCATCGATGTGGAAGCATTGAGCGCAGTGCATAGAGAACAGCCAGCTAAACTGAAGTGAGTATGTGTTCTGATCACACCAAGGTTTCAGTGACTAGCGCCCCCAACATGTCCGTGCATCGTCGGAAGTTGAATTTAACGGCACCGGCTTTCAGACCAGTTGGTGATTGGAACTTGTTCCTTTTGGTTGTCGACTTGTTTTTTCTGTCGTCTGCCACCCTTGCGTTCTACTTCTACGTCACATTGTCAAATACTAGTACATAATGGACAGGGAATGCATCGAACTTTTTGGAGGGAGGGGGGTAAATATATGTGAAAACTTCTGAACACGTATAACAAAATAAGAATTGCCTAAATACATAATTTTGCAATGGGAGACGTTTGCTGTCCTAGCTCCAGGCAAATGGCCACCTGCTCGTAAGCTCAAACCTCAGGCAATGACAATATCGTGTGATAATCGAGAAATGACAAAACTAAGTTCAGGGAGACTGGCCCACAGTCGCCTGACTTTACTCGGCAGCTGACTTACTTACTAGCTGGCCAAGGCGTTCACCCTGTACGATCTGCGCAACAGCCTGCAAAAAGTGCGTCGGTCTGCTGATGTTCAGTCTTTCAATTTATTATATGTTTTTATACTAACATGCTCACAGACTTGAAGCAAGTCTAGGACGTTGTCTGAAACTGCTTAGAAAGTTCTGAAAATGTTTAATTGACAAATGAGGCGGTCATGCCAAGGTAAAAATTTAGGGTTATAGTTTTCAGTAGGATAAACCCCTAATGTCGACACTCCTCTTATTCATAATGCCAGGCCCTACTTAACTTGTACCATACATTTTCACATGATCTCCTTTGTTGTGAATCCTGCCCTCTTGTCAGTTTTACAGTTCAATCGATATCTGTTTGATGTTAAATCTTTCTCCAGATTCAAATGAATGAGAGAGAGAGAGAGAGAGAGAGAGAGAGAGAGAGAGAGAGAGAGAGAGAGAGAGAGAGAGAGAGAGAGAGAGAGAGAGAATTGACTCGCCATACGATATAGCTTATGAACATAATATAATGGAATTTTTCCCATTCATGAGGGAAGAGCATAGAATACTCTATACTAAAACATTTGATGCATTTTAACAGTGAAGATTAATTCAGACCCAGGTGTACAATCTTGAGAGATCATGGTTGAAACGTTGAGATGGCTGTGACGGTCGCCAGTGCACGTATATAACTTAGTACGGCTGAGAGACATGTCAAAAGGAAACTATGAATACAATAAATAACACGGTCTGAAAGTCCAGCAAACATGCGAGATATGCGTAAATCTTGTTTTTACAAGGTTGCCCGGCTATTGTCTTCAGCAAATCATGTGCCGATGATCTCACTTGTGTACAGCGTGGTGTTCCGCACGGCCCACCAGGGGGGCTGATGAACATACATACCAACATATCTTCCATGTACACAGCGCAATAAATACTCAAAGGGACAGGATTTGGAGGGGCTTTGGTCGTGTACATTATCAAATAGGTGAATTAATCGAGTAAATACGTTGCCTTGGTCACGGAAAATCTGGACATCTGCGAGGCACGAGACTTAAATTATTAATCAGTGACCTTAGCCCGGGGTCACGGCAGTCAAATCTGGGTCACGTTCATGGCTGTCGCTGCTGTGTGAACTTAAATTCCAGGTGTCCGGCCACTCTGACCGAATTTAGGAAGATGACCTGTTTTGACCTGATTGATATGAGAGAGAGCGAGCGAGCGAGAGAGAGAGAGAGAGAGAGAGAGAGAGAGAGAGAGAGAGAGAGAGAGAGAGAGAGAGTATCTTAGTGACAACCCAAATTCCGATAGATGATCCGTTGACTTTAGTGTGTATCTTATATGGCTCGTACGGCTCGCTGCTCATTCTCTAAAATTTAATATACAGGTTATGTGAGGACATTATTTTTACTTTGTGTGTCTCGAGATGACAGTCTCCCAAGGTTCGCAGCCACAGGGCAATTACTAATGCTTTAGGAACTTGGCCGACTTTCCTTTCGAGAAGACAGGACAAATAGTCTTGGCACTCGTATGCGTCGTCACCTATAGACAGTATAGAGGAAGTAATGTGCCCCTATTCCCTGGGAACCGGTGACCTAGATTTCAGCAGCGTGTACGAACAGCTAGACATGTGCAAGTTTGAGATCCGTTGCGCCGCTGGGTCAACAAATGCATGGATGTTCAAAGATTCTGTAATGATATATGCCGGACGTAAACATCCACGGTGAATGGGAAAGAGCTACGGTCGGTGCGGGGGTCGGTGCCGCTCGCCTCATTGCAATTCACCGTCCGATTGACACGGAGTGTCGCGGTCGTGGAAAGCATAAAAAAGCTTTGTTCGTCCCGTGATTACTGAGCATCAACATTTTCCATTTTGTCGATTTGAATTCACCGTGACGTCAATGCCGACCTTGAACAGGGAAAAAAAGCAGGGTCTCGTTTTTCGAAAAACACCAGTCTGTTCGAATTCGGTAAACACCTTGGAAAACAGCTCAGAGCACCGTTTGGGCCGTTAAATGAATAGGCTCGCCCTATAATGATGAGAGAGATTTCTTGAAAAAAAATTGTGTAAGCCTGGTTTCTGACAATCAATATACAAAGTACCTCTAACGCATACAAAGTCACGTAGTGACGTACTGTAACGATGTTCACTGTAAACACTCAGTTTATAATTGCACTGTAAACAAAGACAAACAAGAAATGAAAAAAACCTCATGATGTCTACTTCTCTTGGCGCCAGGCGATTTACAGGGTCTATTACAATGGATGCTACGAACTATGTATACGTTACACTCGGAACGAAGGAGCCGTTGATTTTAAAATCGTGTGGCGCTTGCTCTCGGTATATTTCCACTTAATTTTTTTTTATTGACTTACTCTCATCCTGCTTTTCTATGCACATCAATGCATAAGGATTCTCAGTCGAGTCGGTGAAGGAAACCCTCTTTCCTGCGAATATTTATTCACATCTTCGGTGCTCACAGATACCACGTTGCAGCTAGTTTTGACAGACAATTGTAGCAGTTGCCTGAGTCTGGACACCAGCCGTTGACTTTATTTTCTGCTGTGAGAGTTTTGCATATTGGCCACAAAATGATTGTTCACGCGTGCCATATCACGGTCCCTCCACGACCGTGGCCATATACATGTCCGTCCCTCCGAGTTGCAGTCAGGATCAATTGAACAGTCGCTGCGTCTACGATATGAGCATCGGAGGATTCAGATTATTTTAATTTCTGAATTAACGTGGATGGGATGAGTTTGTGCCGTATTTGAAAACCTTACCATTTCATTGTTAGAGCAGCTCACAAAAATATGTGCTCGGCTCCTTCCGTCAATTGAAAATAGTGCAAATGTTATCATTTTGACAATTTTTCACTGTTTGCGGTCGCTCGACACTTAAAACCTCGTTGGTTTTAAAGCTTGTGTTTATTGATTTATAAAGAAGTAAACAAGCTTAGGCTCGCTTAAGTATTTGTAGGCTCAATGAAGTTGAAGTTCAGCACATCGGCGAAATGTCTCACGGTAGCGTAATGGTGTGCGCCACCAAGCGGACAGTTTTCCAGTCTTCGACGCTAATTTACAACTGCAACTGTACACGCGTGAACTGGGACACTGTTGACCACACAATTACCGGATGCATCAATCATTCTCACTCGACGTGTTTTGATTGATCGATGAAAGCGAATAAACCGCAGGTTGTCCCGGACATAATGAATTTCAATCACAGATTGACATCTTTTTTTTAGGAACTTCGACTGCCGTCGCCTGACTCCAAAAGGCATAAACAACGCCAGACCAGACGGTTGGAGTCACCGTCGGTCAATACAAGGGGAGGGGAAGTCTCACATCGTTACATCGGGGTGCCAATGATGTCTGGAAACACAATGGGCTGTGAATACAAATTATCAAACGCCTCGGGGAGGTTGGTTGAGTGAGGGGGGTTTGCATACTAAGTAGGGCAATAGAGGTAGCTGCAAAGACTTAGCTTGCACATCTATAGAACCACGGCCCCTCCTTTGCCGAGGGATCGTGATAGAACCAAAGAGGACTGTTTACTATTGGAAATGGTGAACCCTTACTTAAGGGGACTGTGCATGTTTTGTCACAATATATATCCAGAAATTGTTTTGAAAGGGTATTAGAAAGATTGTCGAAAACCTCTCCCTAATAAGTTTCTGGGTGTCATACCAACACTACGGAGAAGTTCTAGATCAGATGTAAGGCAGTTTAATACCAAGTGTCAACAGCAATCATCATTTCATTCCCATCCAATATCCCTATCAATTATTTATCGCTATCATATTTACATAGTTTGGTTCGACCAGTATACCATGGATTCAAAATCGCCAGAAAAGAAGCGGTAAAACCTGTGGAGACCTTTCGACCACAACCTTACAATCGATTATATTCAAAAAGTAATTCACCAAGTACAGCTATAGTCTGGAGAATGGAGGGGGTATCTAGTCTAGCTGCATGACTGGGGAAAAAATTCGCAGCACAGTTAGAGTATATTGAAACTTTCTGTTCCTTAGCTTTCAATGTACAGTATCGTTATTCAACGCGTCAGTAATCATAGACCTGGGGCGGTATGTCGCTGTAGGGGTCTCTGTTGTTGATCAACTCTTCCGCATTATTCAACGCAACGCCGCGGTATTTGAATATTCGATGCAAGCAATATAGTACTCTTTTGAAGAGAGGAGGAGCAATCATGTTTGATACGCTGGGCAACCACACTCCATCCGTCACTCCATCACCGGTCTTGAAAACGCCCATTGTTTATAAGGTGTGAATTGCTCCATTTTCATGGACAAGGCATGATAAGGATTGGTCTTAGTCATCCCTTTCCTCATCATTTAGACTTGGTTCAAGTCGGTGAATTTTTTAAAATAAAATCATTTGTACTAGTTTCTCTTGTGTCTCTCCTATTTTATACAAACCTATTTGGAATTTGGTAGGCCTGGTTTTCCTAGCGATTGAACGTTTTACCTGTGAGTCTGCGCAGTAGTGAGTTAGTTTCTGCCGGATTCACCGGAGAAACTCCTCTGTATAGCGTTCACCCAACTCGTTGCGTTCACCCCAACTCAAGCGTTTCACATGAAAGCTGAACACAAATCATCGCGTTCCCCAACTAAAACAATCACAAATCATAGACTTTAACCAAGTCTACTCATCATTGAGAAGCTCACAACTTGCTAAACTTGGACAAATTGGTGAATTGTAGTTTGAAAAATGTCAAAAAAACGTAAAAATGTCAACTTTGAGACGGAGAAAACCTTTGAACACTCTTATTTCCCGTTTGATTTCACATCCTATGCTGGGTGAGTACTACAATCATGGACACCGCGTGCTACAATGCAGCAATCGTGTCACCCCTTGTACTTGTCACGTTCGTGGAGGCGTTTATTACCTCCGTGTTACGTGTAAGTGCAGTCATAGAGGTACTATGGTACCTCCATGGTGCAGTATACACAAAACTTGAATAAAAATTAAAAGATGTTGAAGGTAACGTGGCATCCAGTTTTGCAATAATCTATACAGACAGTTTTCAAAACGTGAAAATGGCATGCAAATAACATGCAAAAAACACAATAAAGGTGTGAATTGTTGTTTATCCCAATCAAGCTCTGTCACAAAGAAACCAGTGGCGTTTCCACACCGGTGAAGGAGGGACTCTTTTTACATTTTTTTACATCCATAGTAAATGGGAGGGAAATATTTCCATGTCGGGGCCATTTTCCGGGACAAAGACACAAACACATGATCTTTCATTCTATGACTGTAGAGGAAGGGATGGCTCAGCCGATGGAGGTAGCACACCATGTTCTGTGTGCTACCTCCATGTACGGTCCCTCCACAAAACTTGGTGAAGGGACCGTGCTCCATGCTCAGACAGTGGAAGGCTTCATTATCTATGCTAGACCATGGGTCTTAGGGCACATTCCCGGTGTGGAGGGACTGTGCTGGGGGTAAGGTAAGGGAGCGCTCGTCGACTGGCGGATGCCTATTTTCACAGCTTTGCTGAACGACCATGGTCCCTCCATTTTGAGGGCCCTTTTAACGACAAAGAGAAAAATAATGAAGTTGCCCTGAGCACGATTATTCTACTCATGGCGCTAAAAAAGGACAGCTCCATGTTCTACCTTACGGAGATTAAACGTGGTCTGTCCTAAGACACTTGTCGGTGTGAAATGGCTACTGACGAGGCGGTCTAGCTGGATCATAAACTCACATTCACACCTTAAAACAAGGACGATAAAATTACGCAAGTAGACAAACAGACAAACAAACAAACAAACATCAAATTCAAATAAACCTCCAAATCTTAGGCAGTTCTTTCAGAGTTCCCATTCAGCTTACATATTCAACGAACACGAAGAGAAATTTTTCGGTGATAGCGAACTACAGAGAGCTTCTGTTACAGTATCGTTCGTTCGATCCCAAAATGTACGACAAGCTTGCGTCGACGACGGCAGATAAGGCCGACAAATACACGAATGATCTGCTTCGGGAACAGAGAAAATTGCGAGAAGAGATACGGCGTTTGGAAGCCGAGAAGAAGACCCGTCGGGAGCAATTGATGGCTGAGGAACGGTTGCTGAAACGCAAGACAACCGAACTACTGCGTCTACCGACGCCTGTATTCGGTCCAAGAAGAAGGGTGAACTTGGACCCTGACCTTGGCATCTACGGAAAGTCCCTTACGAAAGAGGGTTTGCCAAATGTTGAACGATTCACCGGAAAGGCGCCAATGCTGCCCGGACCCTCAAAGGTATGGTTAATACAGTTTTTTCCTATATCTAGACTCAACAGATAGCTTCTATATTTCTCCGTTTGCTGCAAACTATCCTCCAAAACTTTCTCCCAGCATTTTTTCTTATTTATATCATTCTGAATCCTTCTGCATCTTTAACCCATTTCGCCCTAAGCGTTGTTGTAGATACCATAGAGTTAGATGTAGAGACACGGTAGGGTATTTGGTCTGGCCATGGTCTAGCCATTGGGGTAAAAAGAATTTCCTTCATGAGTCTGGCGTCAGTTTCATCATTTTATTTGTTTTACGGTTAATCAGCCTTGGCCTATCAGTAATGAGCGAGAACAGACCTTCTCAATTCCTCCCTCAACGGTCGAAACGGAGAGTTGTCCCCATTACTGAAAGATAACCTCTATTTGTGCGGGCCCATCTCCCCTTTTTTCCGGGGGGCGTTCTCGGTGGGACGAGTGTAATATACGAGGTCGCCTGGAGGGGACGCCGCTATCATGTAGATAACCCCATGGAGGTCTTTCTTTCTATCTCTATGGTACCCAGGCCACCATGAATGTTCAGAGTTTTGCCTCGGTGATGGTTGCCGAAAATTTTCTACGTCGAATTCAGGGCAAGGCGACCCGTCCCATTAAAATGCAATGTATATATAAATTGACTTCCGGGGTCGGTGGAAAAATCATCGAGTGCCAAATTCACATTTGCTAGAATGTTTAATTTATTCAATAGTGTCACTATCTTTCCTGTTTATTATAGGAGTACGCTGAAAACGACGTTGCGAGTTCTGGAGCTTTTGGCACGCGTCCACTTTCGAAATCCGGCGGTTCGAGTCAGGCCCGATCCATTGCCACGTCAAAGTTGCGACAGGGATCGGCGAAATTAGGTCGAGCTCCCGCTCTGCCAAGAATACAACCAAACCGTGAAAAGAGAGCAGAAAACGCGACAGGCGGAACGGATACGGAAAAGAAAGTTCCTCCTCCGCAAGGTCTACTGTCGGTCTTTCAGAAACCCCTCAACCGGCGGCGAAGGAGGGCTCTCACAAACATGGTCGGCACCCCTCCCCTCCATGTACTTCATCGAATGCTGAAGCGGTCTTCAAGGGGGACAGAAAATGCACACCTGGACACGGTTCGCCGCCAACGGGCGCCAACTGTCCACGCGCGCATCACAGAGAATCGGGTTCCCATCGCAACTGAAGCAAGGACGCAACGCGTGTCCATGGCAACTAGAGGGAGGAAGTGGCGTGGCGCCTCGGCGGCTTCTCGGGTATCGAGCCCTTGTCCAACAACAGGAAGAGAAGCACGTGATACCTTGTCACGGGCAGACGACCAGGGAAAGGTTGAGCGGCAGATTGTAACCTTGGAAACTGGGCATTCGGCGGGAAAAGGTGACTTGGCCGGTGAGTTGCCATCAACCGACAGCAGAGACGAATTGATGCCATCCGATCACCAACTCCGTAAATCCAGTCGGCGACATTCCGTAGGAACGCCTCCGTTGCACGTGGTTTTGCACGATGTCTTCGAGAAACAACTGCGATTGTCGACAAGCAGGCCATCACCACAGATATGAACATTAAACAGATAACAATAAAATAACTGAGTTTGAATATTGTCGACGAAAACTGAACCCTCGCTTTGGTTGGAGCGGATACAAGTCTTGAACTACTAACCTAGTTTTCCAGATCGTTCACCGCATTTATTAACCTAATTTTGCAACAATTTGATTTTGCGTTGTTTCGTATTCTGTCTTAATTTTCAAGTGCAAATTAATGTTTTCGCGAAGGACATACACTAGATTTCAAATTAACTTTTTATTATTTGCCAGAATCGGGGTTTCTGTAAAGATACCGTATGTGTATGTCCTTTTGTTGACCCCTAATGACTGGACGTTCGTGTTCCTTTGTCCCACCAGAATGTGTTAATGGTCCAATGACGACCAACAGACAGCGGACTTGTGTTTTAATTCCCTACACTTCAGAATTTAGACTAGATACACCGATGTTTTGCCCCCTTCCTCTTGGTAGCCGCTCTAAAGCGCCCTATAAGTTACTAAGTTTCAAACATGTTGTTTCGAATGCCGACTTTGAAAATTTCACCGACCTTGGGCTTCGAACCCGAAATAAGGACGCTAGTCGGGAGAGGGAAGGGAATAACCACTTTTGGATTTTCTTGCCCGTGTTATCCATGGCAAACAACTGTTAGAACGGATCTTACTCAATTATTCTTCGTTATCCTTTATTTATGAAGTCTACAGCTTGGCCATTGTCTGTCTCCAGTGAATTCGTGTTTTCTTCTGTGAAATCAATTTCCTACCAACATGTGGTCAGTCTGGTGAAATCAATTTGCCATGTCCATATGCTGAATCGGACGATAAAGAGGTCATTTAACCCAACAGCCCATTAGATCTGCGGTCTGCACGTACATTCAGCTTCTTCGCGGGTCAAGTTGTGCTGCTTCACTCACTTCAAGATATCTATACTTTGGTCCTGCCAAGAAGGTACCAAGCGAGATCAATTGCAATTCAGAATGGCATTCATATCACAGTCACCTGTGTTTTATTCGGCTGTGCGCCTATGGGCTCCATAGACGTATGACGTCTGTAATATGCCTGAGAACAGGCATATACACACACGTCTTTGGGGCGCATAGGCGCAGAGCGGAAGAGAACACAGGTGACTGTGTTCATATTTACAGTTTCTCTATATGTATTCTTCCAACGCGAACAATTCAATATTCCCGGGCCATTTTGGCATTTGTGTCACATCTTGACTCCCCTTCCCGCCTCTCACTCTGTCTGCTCTCGTATATTTTCAAGACTGTTTGCACAGTTCATCAATAGCCGCTGTCGATAGTAAATCGTTTATTGTCTCCTCATGATTATTTCTCCGATGTTCCGGATCATAAAATCTGTTGAAAGAACTGTTTTCCAAATTCTCCTGTGTCTATCGCATCGCAAACGCAACGGCAATTCTTTGCATCGCGGATTTTCGAATAGGTCAACCCTGGGACATGGTGGGTCTCACATTTGTGTCCCCGAAGTGACCCCGTATGGATGCAATACTTTGCGGATAGTTAAAATACGAATGTAGCAAACAAACTCTCGGAAACAAAGAAAGAAAGAAAAAAAAGAAGGATAACAAAGGTCTTTCTCTCTCTCTCTGGTCATACGAATAGATGCTTCGACCATGCTTTGTCATAGCAAATGCATTGCAAAAGCTCACCATGTAAACATGTTGTACGTCAGTAAAGAGGGCTTGATATCAAAGGACAGTGCAGTAGAAAGAGATCAGGACTTTTAGCAAGTCAGATTTTACACTTTTGAAGGTTGCTGAAAAGCATTGTGGTTTTGATGATCCTCGAATTGAACGTTTCCTAACACGAGGTTTTGTTTTAGATAACATGTCCAATTTCATATTGGCGTACGTTAGTGTTAACGTTTTTCTCTTCAATAAAATGTTTTCACCTGACAGGTAATACTTATTAGCTCATATTCACCATATACTTCAGACATACATACCGTACCTTACATTCGTTTTCATATGTACGTGTATATGTTTTGCCAACGTTTGTATGGAAATCCTGTACGAGTGATATCATATTACCAGAGGGTTTGCTGTCATTGGAGAGAGAGAGAGAGAGAGAGAGAGAGAGAGAGAGAGAGAGAGAGAGAGAGAGAGAGAGAGAGAGAGAGAGAGAGAGAGAGAGAGGAGGGGGAGGGGGGGGAGGGGGAAAGAGAGATGATGGTTTACGAATATTGAGATAATTCACACTTGTATGAACCGGCAGACGCGGTCGATGACTCTTCCGTTATCTGCATACATCTGTGGAGTGTTTGCCACTCTTGTCCCTCCCGAATACGAACTTAATCGACGTGTGACTTCACGAAGGAGCGGATGCGGCGCACTCACTTTCTAATCTGCATAATTACTTCTGACGTCAGAAGCGTCCATACGATGGGACTCAACAGTACAAAATTTTTGTCAATGAACAATCGATATTTGATGCAAGATGCTAGAATTATTTACAGTTATTTACAGCATCCTGAAGTCAGTACCCTGGCTTTCATTTCCTGTTGCCAGCGGCGATAATTGTAACCTGTCGCGGATCCCCTTCGCGTTATGAGGCACTTGCGCACATCCGCTCCGCAGATTTTCAGTCGCATTGACAGTTGGTGGCACACATCAATACACTAATTGTCTGTGCATTTCCGTGGCATATTACATTTTTTTATATTTTGTTGCGATTCCAGTGCGAACAAGACAATGGAAGCGTTGTCCAGGTGCTCACTGTCCGCGGTGAACTAATCGGGTGTCCGCAAGGACCTGTCCAACTTCCGCTGGCGAATTGCCGCCAATTGTTTCGACTTTTTCGAGTGTTGAACAATGTCAAAAAATAGACCCACTTCCTGCACTTCAAACAATAATACCGCACTAAGTGATTGTCGGCAGGCTTAAGTTTTTTTTTTCATCTTTTAAAGAATTAAAAGCTTTCTGAAATTATCCATCGTTTGTTGAGCGAACAAGAGCGAGATCTACAAATACATACTAGTTTGTGAGAAAAGAATTTTGGTCGACAAAGGAAAAAAGAAGGATTATGATAAAGAACTTTTCTAAAAATGCACTTAGCAATGACGATACAAAGTAATAACTTCTATTATTGTATCCTGAGTGTTCAGACGAGAGAAAAATGTCATAATTTACAAATGACTACTGTTTACAATCCCTTACTCAAGCATTGCTCGGTTGACTTTGTAAACTTGAAATAGTGTCTGGCATGTATATGCGGATCAACAAACATATCATGACTTGATGTCTGTTTTCTGGTTTATGTGTCGGGCGAAACCCTTTCACAGTTGGTTGAAAAAGACAAACAGGAGGAATTGCAGACAGTCGCCAAGCATGTCACCAGGGCTATTAGCAAGGTAAACTCTTGACCGGAAACCTCGCTGTTTACACAGGAAGTGGCGAAAATTGATTTTGAATAGTTATTTTTTTTTATTATTTCGGATTAAATGTCAAACTGTCCATTTGAAAACAGTGATTACGAAATTTCCATTTTTAGTTTATAGGGTTATGATGTACAGCATCTTGAAGTTTACCAACGCCAAAAGCTTTATATATATATATATATATATATATATATATATATATATATATATATATATATATATATATATATATATGTCTGTCTGTCTGTCTGTCTGTCTGTCTGTATGTATGTATGTATGTATGTATGTATGTATGTATGTATGTATGTATGTATGTATGTATGTATGTATGTATGTATGTATGTATGTATGTATGTATGTATGTATGTATGTATGTATGTATGTATGTACGTACGTATGTATGTATGTATGTATGTGTCTTTATATGTTTATCCAGGCATATATACATCATATGCGAATAACCCTAATTACATTTTCATGATCAAACGAAGTGAATCGAGCGCCGGATTGCCTAAACTATCATTGTTTTCTTGTACAGGGAAAGATGTTCATTTGTTTATCATGAGAGCGATGTCTTTAAACATTTGGTCATAGACCTCTTGAGCACTACAGGGTCTATGGTTCCGTCATGGTCACTTTACAAATGACTTCGGTATAGTGGACGGTCAGTGCCCGAAGTCTCATAAATCGAGTGTTAATGCGATAACAACCTGTTGCAGAGGATGTCGTGAATACCATAGGAGCGGACAGCGCCCTCAGGCCGGGTTGTTTCAGCGGCAGGTCTGCTAGCGCTGCGTTGGTGTAGAGGAGTCAGCTGACGGTTCTTGGATTCATCTTCATCGTCACGCTTTCCATGCCTTTTTATCGTTCTATTTGCCGCTAATTCTGAGGTAGAGCGCATAGATTCCGTCCTGTGTAGACAAAGTCCTCAACAGTACAGTGCATTGGAGAGAATAAATAACAACGAATGTCACTTACATCCATGCTTAGGGCCATAGAACTTTGTTTTGCAAACTCCTGACTTTGCAGAGCGTAGAATGGACAAAAATATGATTTGCGCTGTAAAATAATTTCAGCGTCGCCTCCCAGGGATTTTTGACCATTCGTGGCGCAGTTGTTCTCACTCATGACTATTTTTGTCTTGTGTCTTTCCTTATTAGAACAAAATGACGCGGATAATCATACTTATCGGCAGAGCTGGCTGGGCACTGTGCTTTTGGTGTAAGGCACTCAGGCGACTGAATTTTGATAGAGAGAGATTGGTTTTCAGCCTCTGGGTTAGTGACGTGTTTGCCGATAGAAACACACAGTCTACAGTCTGCAGATCACAGGAGATAGAGAACAATCCGCAGTCGATTGCTGTCTGTGAACCAAAAAAGTTCTGCCGGCATCGCGACCGTCTGCTGTAAACGTGCCATGAATGTGCGTGCTGGCCAACTACATTTCTTTGGCGAACACTCGTCACCGTCCATTTTAAATGTGCCTCCAAGCATGAGCAAAACTGCTCCGTCCCTACACTTAGGAAACAACTGAGAATGAAAAAAATATGGCAGAAACAAAATGAAAATAGCCACGGAGGAATAGTGGCCTTGATCGAATGTCTATCGTTTAAATATTGAAATGGTTCAATTTGTTATTTTGTGAATATTTGTATTTTGTAAACTTTTACACGGCCTGAGGAAACTTTACTTCCCAATATTTCCAATATTTATCATAATTTAACACTGAACTAACTCAAGAATTGTTTTTGGGAAGATCTCGTCCATCTATCCGAAAGTTGTGAACAATGGGGAGTTAAAGTCATATGGTTAAATAGACATATTCCTGAAAACGGCCTACTTGTGTTCTAAATTATGGATTGCGCACGCGACGGCCGTCAAGTAGTCAGAGGGTCTGTTGTCCAGCGCCAAGCAAGCGGAACAAGATTCACGCGAGTGTGTTTTTCTTCACAGGATGCGAGACGTGGACTACATTGTAGACACAGACGTTGAGACCAGAAATACAGAGATTTCTGTCTATGTCTTGACATATCGGTTACCTTCCAGCTCATTAAACTGTCTGAGCTGGAACATCGTGATATGCCGGCTGAACTGCCCGGCTACACTGGCAAGGGGAGGGTCACATTACGCAGTTATGCAAGAAGAAGATTTGAAAGAATCGCTGAAGAATTCCCACGATCGCGACTTGCTCATTCTTCGCCACCAACTCTGTCATCGGTTTGATACAGATGCATTCTTTCCACCGTCTGATGTTGTTTGAGGTCCTCCCTAAAACAGATAATTCCATAAGAAGCATGTTCTGTCTCTGTATAAAACGATACTTTTTTTTCACGACCACGAAACGATCTCCAGGCCCTGTTGAATGTTGGTTGCACAAAAGTGAGAACAACAAAACTCAACGACACGGTAACACCACTTTGGGTGAAAGTATGCTATGTTTTACACAATAATCGCCATGGTGTGTAAAACAAACCCCATTTTCTCTTCAAATATGTAGATGATTAGTTCTGTTGCATGACTGTTTTGATACATTCAGAATGACACTCGCCCACTTTCTTATAGCTATTAAAGACTGCCCGCTTGAGACAAACTTTGGTGAGGTTTTGTAATAAACATACCACAGTAAAATATACTATGTATTCTACTCCATGGTCTATTCATATACCAGTAGAATCAGTGATATTGGTTGTAGTTGACGTACGAATTTACGTAATTTACATGCAAAAAGTGCCCGAGCCTGGCTTACGTTTCTATGATCGACGATATCACTACATTGACCTTGAAATTGGTGAGTTGCATATATCAGCATTAAAGAACTTCAGCTCTTTGCTCAAAGAAACTATTCTCTTTCACGCCAATGAATGAAAATTAGGGCCACATTGTTTTTGAAAACTAGTTTTTTCACTACAGGTATCATATTGAATCCATGAGGGAGCGTTCAGTCATTATAGCCGGGGCTGGACCGTTCTTCTTGCGCCTCCGTCAAAATAACAGAACCCCCTACCCACTCAAAGAAATTTTTGATACCCCCTAGAAGACGATGGCTATTTGATGACCCCCGCTGCAGGTCATTGCATGAGGGAATTTTGACATTTTGATATTTAAGTCTAGTGTTCTTTGTACAGTTACTCTAACTTTTGGAAATCTTTTCCGTAACTATTTTTGTTCCATATTTAAACTACATTTCTTGGTCTACTTCCTATAGCATTTTGAAATACCCAGTATTTTGTTTGCCAAATTGCAATTTTTCAGTTTGTCACCTGCATTTTTATTGTCGAAAACGAAATTCAAGTTTAGACCTGAATTTGACAACACTAACAACGCAGGTTACTGATATAGTCAAGGTCAATATGCTGAGTAGTGGGTATTTCAATAAGCGATGGGAAGTACACCTATAGAAATTGTTACTGACGCATGCGACAAAAAACCTCAAATGTCACAGTTACTAGGCCTATAATATGCTGCGATGAGCATTATGTGGTGTTCAATCACAGTCTGTGTATATATTTATATACAATCTATTTTCATCTACAATTGAATTCAATCGCTAACAATGTAATGGCAACTACCTGCATTTAGACTTTGTGTTGACAAGAACATCATATTTTTTGCGTAGTATGTTCAAATTTACCGGAAAGCCTGTGCCACGTAGCTCATTTGTTCTCAAATATTTAGTATGAGCATAGACTTTAAAAACTTTGAAGGCTATGGTATGAGACAGTCACTGTTGATATTGAAACTTCAAATAATATGTTTAAACAGATGTATCTGAAATAGATCTCACTTTGAGACACGTCCTCTATGAAGTAAATAATTTGAGTCAAGAGTAAAATGTTCTATGCAATATTGACCCATGTATACGGTGTAGGCTAGGCCATGTGTCAGAGGTAAACACTTTATAATTTTTATTAGAAAGCTGTTAATATTGATATGGCGTTAAAAAATCACAGCAACCTGAATACCGAGCGCGCAATGTATTGCAAACACTTTACTGCGTTTCTCTCGATGTTATTGTATGGCCCAACTTTTGAAACCGAAACGATCACTCCAGCAAGGTTTGGGCCACCGCGCTTGCAGTACACTGCGTTGAAATTTTGTTTCGGACAATGGACATGGGACGTTACACTAATCATAGAGTTGACAAGTGGAAATGCTTGGCATTTCGACGCACGTTTGGGAGTAGATCTAGAACGACAACATCACAACAAGAACAGAAGTATTGAAAATACACCAAAAGCTTAAGCATTAGCACCAGGTACAATGGTGTCATATGGAATCTTATAGTATAGGGTACTACAATTAAGCAACGTGATGTCACGGATTCAATATTCTGCTTGTCTCGCAATGAGGTCTAAGGTCTTCGGTGATACGCTGGCGGAATTCTTATGCTATCCTCTACGTATGCTGAACAGCATGCATGAAAATATTAGTAGGTCAGAAGCACAGACTGGCACAGACAGCTACTCTTCTCAAGTATAGGGCATATCTGCATCGCAAAAATTAACAAAATGTAAGCCGAGAAAAGAAGGGTACATCAACAAGTCGCGCCAGTGAACGAAAGTGGGAAACTATTTTTATCACCGTCGTTCGACATATCTTGTAAGCCAAAAATTATTCAAAATACACACAATTTGAACATTCTTGAGGGCTTTCGAGGTAAAAGATATTTCACGGAAAAATAGATTTGAACATGACAGAACACCGGAGGAGGGGCATGCGTGGTGAACCATTACGTTCCTACTTGTTCCGTTCTCCGTTGCAGACCATGGTTTGAGCACATACACTGTGACACTGACAGTACATTTGAGTTGTGGAGTATTTTACAGTATTTGCTCGGTTTGAGTCTAAAATGAAGTTTCTTGTTCCACTCCCGAAATTCTTCGTATTAAACTCGTCCACTTAGTTTTGCAATGTGCAGAGTGTCGGAAGTGATTGTTTACAGTTTCGTTCTAGTCCCGGCTGGAGTTCATTTGCCATCAACCACAATATATTGCATATTGTAGACGATGCGATATCTTTGCAGGATGAATATGCTTTGTATATCAACACACCCTGTGGAATAGAATGCAGAAGTTTACTTGTTTTACTGATGGATAATAATGGCGACAGTGTAACAGAAGCTTACAGGCGTTGCTGGCAAAGATCGAATGCAGGGGCCACCAGCAGCTGGTTAGGTTGCTGTCTTTGAAGTGTCCACACTATAATATACGTCAAACAGAGACTTTTATTGCGCGTTTTTCTTTTTATAAACCCAAATCTGCTTTTGGCAACAAAAGGGAAGGCATGTATGCATTTTTTGACAGCAATGAGCAATCTTAGATACTGGACGTACGTGTATGTCGTTAAAGGGTACATATGTTTAAAAAAAGTTATAATTCTGCTGTCACTGTGGAATTCTGAGTGGTACTCTCTCAGCCGTCACATGGTGGTGGTGGTTGGGCGACATCTGTAATGGTTTGGGGAACAAAACTTATAATTATACGATAAATTGTTTAGTTGAGATGAGTTCTCCAGTGCATCATCAGTGACAGAAATCATTGCCTTCTTTGAAGGTCTTGAAAGTAGTTCAGTGTTACGAGGGTCTTGGCCAAGCTCGACTTCTTCAACGAGAACAGTTGATGTTCCCATCGCATAACGGTTCATGTCGCGTCTTTTTTTTCGAAAGCAATGAACACCGATGTGTGTATCTATCGTGGAACTATCGAAGTCGGGCAATATCGTATAGAGACGAATCAAGTTTGGGAGTCAAGATTGTGTGTCTTTAAAAGAACCAGGATGGACCACACACATTTCAGATACATTTAAGAAACTTTTATTGTCGTTCTTTAAAATTATTAAGTTTGTGACATTGTAAATATTTACAGTAAAAGATATTCTCAAGTATACAAATGCCCAAAAGATTCATTTCAATATCGAATGAGGATTTCAAAACCTCAAAAATAAATAACAAAACTTCAAGTTTTCCTTTCTTTATACTTAATGCCTCATCGAACTCGCGACGAGTTAGAAGACCTTGAACTTGACAAGCAGTAAATGTTTTTGTGTTTTGTGTCACAGATCCGGATTCCGAAAAATCAAACTTCAACTTGACTGACGTCAAACTTTGATAAGATTGAAATTAGAAAAACATGATGACAAATATAAAGCAGATAATAATATAAACAAAACAAAGCGTCCAACGCTCCTTTTTAGATAACAGGCATAAAAGTGGATAAAACGACCAAAACGTGTAAAAATTTGTGAGTTGGTGACATTACAGAAAAATAACACATTTTGAAAATTTGGTAAAAGAAATTCAAAAACAAATAAATAACCTTCCAATGACCTTTCACAAGCAATACATTAACTTTTTGAAAAAAAAACAGAAACATTATATTAAAATGTAAAGTGAAATTGAGAACCTACTGAAAAGTTCTCAGGAATGTTTTGGCGGGAACAGAATACGTCCCCAAAATGGAATGTTTGTGAAGTATTCTCAAGCATCAAAAATGTAGATAAAAAGTATATGTACTCTTTTTCAGTGTTTTGACGTGGCGATATGATTCGTACCACGCTGTTGCGTCTCCAACAAGGGTGCTTTGTGTTCTGGGTACCTTGCGTCTCCAAGTTTGACCATTCTTCCGTGGCGGGAAGAAAGATGGCTGATTTCATTTTCTCTTTTGATATTGTCGTCCACCCATACAGGTGAAGTGGGGCGTGTATAAAATGACTTTGAAACAAAGCACCTCTGTTGGAGACAACAGACCTGCATTGTACCCTGGTGTCACATCCAACGGTCTTTCGCAATTTCAATTTTGCTTCAGACATCGTTAATTTGCCCGGTTCTTTTGTGTACAGTCCACAAAAAACTTCCGGCTCGAGTGTTTCTGAAAAATTCTCAACTGTGTAAAAACATATGTGAGGCGAAAGTCACGCCTCTTGCGATCAAACTGATAACCATGAAGTCACAGGTATGAACTCCGAGGCTTGTGCGAATATCATCAACTTTTGCCTTGTATTTCAAGTGTTCCTTTAAAAATTTTTCATATAAAAATAGAATAGTGGCAAATATGTACAAAATATGTGTGAAAGTAAGTTTTTTGAACAAAAATAATTTAGTTAAATATAAACACCAATCTTTCAATTGCTTTGAACTTGCAAAGTAGTGTCCGGTGTTTTTTAAAAAGTCTCTTATAAATATTTGTTGGCGTGGAACCACTCTGAACAATTTACATGGCCCATTCTTGGTGCTTGCGAGCGGCGAATCTTTCCACAATTCTCTGGGCGGTTACGTTCTCCACGAACGATCGCTTTCTGGCGAGGCCGACCATCCTCTCGCTCTCTTCCCAGAGTCTCTTAGCGGCGACGTCGTCCCTGGCGAAGGGGAGAACCCAGCGCGGCTTGCAGCCCTTGAAGTACTTGCCGGAGTGGGCCTCGAGTCCCGGCGCAACGGAGCAGTGGAGAGGGGTGTGCATGCCTGCCTCCACGGGCTTGAAGAAGATGAGGGTGACCACGGGGGCGATGGTACGGAGCCAGCCATACCAGTTGCGTTTGAGTTCGGAATCGATGCAACCTGTTGATCAAAGACGGGAAAGAAGCAGAACAGTCAAAATCAAGATCACGTTGCTTCAAAAAGCGAGTTATAAAATAAGTTAACACTACATCAAAATCATGAAGATCCATCCTAAGTCGGTTTCAAATCGAGGCCCCGAGTGTGATATGTCCCTTCGCCATCATTACTGAATACAAGGTGTAGTGAATTTGAATTTGAAATCATTGCCGCGGCGAAAATCGAAGTACCAGTGTTTCAAATGTAAACCTTCTTTGGACAAAACCTACCCGGGTGAAGGGAGAAGGCAGACACTCCGGTTCCTTTCAAAACCTTGGCGAGTTGGTGAGTGAAGAGCACATTGCAGAGCTTGGAGTTGCTGTAGGCCTTTGTCCTGTCAGTGTTGGCGCCGAGGTTGTTCCAGTCGATGTTGGCGAACATGTACATGTCCGACGACACGTTGATGATGCGGCTCGAGGCGCCCTCTTTCAGCTTGTCCATCAGGAGGTTGACGAGGAGAAAGTGACCCAGATAGTTGCTGCTAAAGACGACGTCGAAGCCATCCTCTGTGAGTTCGTGGTCTTTCAAAAGGCCTGCAAGTAACAAAAGAGACAGAAAACACCCTCTGTCAGATGTGATGTAGGACCTATGGTTAGCAAAAACACTGGGTGGAGTCCTCCTGTATCGTACGATATATGTTAATACAAAGTCCCGCCATTTTCTTTGTTCGGGTTGTCTCGCGACTGGAGGAATCTGGCTGGGAAGATGAATGGTGTTTGATGCGGGAATTTTCCGTTCAACTGTGCTCAGTAAACCGTTTCATCCTTAGAAGCCGAACTGGCTTAAGTCTGTTCGAAAATTAAAGTTTTTTAAGTCTGAATTTTCATGCTCGCTACTGGAGCGGGAACGTACCTGCGTTATTGATGAGCAGATCCAGCCTCTCCTCACTGTTGCAAAATTCCTGGGCGAAGTGTCTGACGCTCTGAAGGCTGGCCAAATCGCAGTGCATGCACAAGACATCGTCGTTGCCCGTGGCTGCCGTGATTTCTTCGGCGACGGCATCTCCCTTCTTCTTGTTACGGCACGCCAGGATAACTCTAGCCCCGCGTTTTGCGAGGGCGATCGCAGTTTGCTTTCCGATTCCAGAGTTACCGCCTAAGAAGTAAAAATATATATATATATATATTTTAATGTTTTTGTCGCGATCGCTTTATCATAAGCTTCATCGAAAACTAAGTATATATCATACACTTTAACGGAATAGCACTCAACCGTCAACCACACAAACGAGTTTCTCCAATAAAATACTGGGCGGCAACCCGCTGTTTAGGGTGGAACTTTTAACAGTTTTGTTCTTAAGCCCACGTCCTTTCTTACGTGGCATACTTAGTTGACATCATCGACGCTGAGAGACTCAAATACGCATGGGAGGGGGAACCGATGCGGGGAGCAATGTCGGGTTTTATGGGTCATCTCTGCGGGTTTTGCGGCCACCTCAGGCACACTTTTGATTTCTTGCTGAGACTTAGGGAAAGAAAAGCTATATGCAAAAGACATATGCCGGTTTCGATTTCAGATATTACAGAGACATTCTTGTGGTCCCTGGGAGCTTTCTTTGCAAAAAGCAAGCCCCTCACTATTCTTTGAAGTCGCTCCGTTGCCATGGAATTTCTTTTTGCCCGAACCAGATATCGGATTGCCGACCATTAGAAAAAAAAACCGACGGAAGTAATGGCCCCATTGGCTGAATAGACGAATACATAACTGTTTCAGTGATGCTGGTGAGCCAGCTGGCTGGCTGGGCGACTCACACGCTGTACCCCTTGGGTAACGGGTGATATTTCTAGGGCAAGTGACGCACAAGAGGCAGCATTGACGTCATCAGCCTCATTTACATAATAAGATGTTCACGGATGAGGAACTTTTTCTTTGTTGCTAACTTGTAAGTGGGCACGCCCCCTGTGTTCTTCTTTCTCAGCACGCGATGCTGAAAAGCTCCACCGGAATCAATATCTCTAATAAGGGCATAATTACTCGTCTGTCTGTTAAGAAATTCCCGAGACATCATTGAAGATGCAGAAGTGGGTTGCCGAGTAATGTCCCGAGCCTTTTTTTCTTTCTTCATCCTCCCCTCATATTCATAAGATGCGGGCCTCTTTCACGCTGATCAAATAGAAGTTGCCTATTACAAGTGTGGCCTGTAAATGCTTTTGGTACGCAGCGTAACTATCTTCGTGAGTGAACCACGTGTGGAAGTGGGCATGAACGTTTTATTCTCGTGGCAGCCTACCACTCGCAACTTTTCACCACACTCGATTTGTATTAATTCAAGATGGACATTGACGTTTGAGCTGAAACAGATGGGGGATAAAGTTTGCGCCTGTCCGCCTGTGAGATACATTTCCGAACTCGGCAGAGCGTACCGAATGACACATATATGTTCAAAGGTGAAAACTTATCGACGTTTAAGTACTTCCCTCTTCAAGCCAGAGGCGCACGTGCGAGTCTTCTCATTACACATGTTAGAAGCGATCGACGAGCTGCCATTGCGGTCGGTGGATGAAATCATCGGCACATCGGCCTATTTAGTTGTCAAAGTTCTTCTGAAGCCGGCGGTCATTTCATCAGGTTTTTGCTCCAGCTCTTTTCGGCTTTAGAATTTGTTTTTAAACTCTTAGTTCTACGAGACGGTTCCAAGGGAATGTGTTCCTCGCTGGCTGTATACTCGTCGTTGCCCGCATGCAACCACTATCCCCCTTGTTCGTGTAAAGACACGAGCCCAGTCGCCTTCAGAATGAAAAAAAAAGCTGCTCCCTGCAGATTTAATCCAATCGTCTTGATGTCCCTTTATTGACCTTAGCTGACCTTCAAGCATAGATGGGTTTGGAAACAAAAGGCCTATCGTGACCTCGACGATTTCGTTTGCCTTTTCCTTGACTGTCTGTATTTCATTAGAGCCCATCTAAAAATAAACCAACACTGCAGTTTTTTGTCAAAATTCCAGAGAACATCGTCAAGCGTATACTTAGAGTCGTATGAGAAATTATACATTTAGGTTTTAATGTTGAATCGAATATTTCACCTCAGTGTTCTTCTCAATTTTTATGTCAAATTTGAGATAGAGAGAAAGCTAACATCAAGCTATCGGCTTGATATATCCGCGTGGGAGCGATACTGAGAACCTCGCTCAAAACGGTCTATGGTGTCGCTATAACTCTAACTCTTGCTGTCCAATGCTGGCCACACATCAGAACGGCAGAGGATTGATGTCGTCTACCACTCTCGCGTAGGTTAATCGCGGGGAACAAGGACAACTTGTTTGTCGCCGCGATGGGCCGTTTCGAATCGCTTGGCTCGTCCTAGGACCCCGGGAAAGTGTTTGTGATTGAAATTCGATGAACGAGTTTTGTTGCGCGAAGGACGACTCTGAGTAGGGGCCCCCAGTGGTTATGTAACTGTCAAGACACAGCGGGCGCAAAGGCCATAACTGTATTCTACTCAGGTAGAAAAAGCTTTTTCATCTGGTGTACTTGTACGGGCTTGTGCAAACCACTCTCCATGACTACGATGTTGCACTTTGAATTGAAGTTGGCCTCCAGTATAGCTATTTCGCAACCTTCAAGAAGATTTTGAGGGGGCTGAATCTTGTTCGTGTCGGAAAAATAAGAGCGGTTGTCATGACTGCACGGCCTTTGCTTTTTGTTCCTTTATCCAGTACCCTCCACAGAACACAATAAATGAAAACAACAACGGGCAGGTATCTACCAGGTGTGTATTGTCTTCCGACCAAATTTGCCAGGTATCTCCCTATTTGGTATTGTCTTGCCAGGTACACCCCGGACGAACCCTTGTAATTCTGGCCAGCGAACCCCAGCTAATGGATTCAAATTAAATGGAAATCTAACTGATAGCTCTCCTTGTGCTTGCAGACCGCTCTGCAGATTTTCACTTTCTGGACTTAATATTAGAGGCATGCCGTCCGATTTTGAACACTTCAGCACGTGGCACGGAGCTATGGTCTTCCGCCCACGGAATAGGCGAACACGCAAGACATTGGCGCCGAATCGCCTCGAAAGCCGCATACGACGGATGTGGCAAGTTTGCACCGAAGCTAAATCTCAGATGTCTTGTCTGGTTGCGACCGCAACTGATCAAACATGAGGGATACTATTCAAATCAGTACAAGAACTCCGTAGCAAAGAGAAAACTCCGCCAGAATCGATAACATCAAGCAGGCACGATACAAATGCTTCCACCACAAACGTCACCTCTCCGGCAAGAACAGACAGCTGCCCAACTTCTCTGGACGATATATCAACTTTTGAAAATTGCGCCGGTAGGCCAAAAAAAAATATTTCAGATGGTTATGCGTAACGGAGTAAGCAGCCAACAATTGAAATTTATGCTCGGCCATGGGAAAGTGACGGAAAATGCCAAAAACTTGCGTCGTCGAAGTGCGGAGACATTAGTGGCCGCGCTTCATGGACGGCGTCGTGCCTCGAGACGTCGCACACCCTGCCTACAAGTTAACGTGCCACTGGTACATGTGTGATAAATTCAGCCGTGCGCGTATAAGACGTGCACGTGCGGCCTACGACACCGGCGTGTACGTATAAGATGCGTTAGCAACCACGTTTTTGTTATTTCTTACGCGATGTGACATAATTCTGCTGTTAACGCACACGCTCACTCACCGAAAAAAAATCCCCCAAGACCGATTATTGAATAGTTCCGAGTAATAAGCAAAAAAAAATCACATACCGGTAACAATCGCCGTCTTGCCATCAAGTCTTGCAGTGCACGTGCAAATGTCCGACGTCTTTGCAAAATAGTAGTACAGGGAAAAACAGGCAACCACCGCGGCAACGAGTATGAGAGCGGACATGGTGAGTCTGTGGCTGGTAGACGCTTAGTGTTCACGTAGTGAAGTCAGTCTCGTAAGTTAACTGCTGGTGAGAATCTCCGCTCTTTTTATATGTGACTCAGCTCATTATGTTAAGTAGGTCTATTCAGAGAACACGGTGACGTCACCTTATACGGAATTCCATTGACTGTCTAATGTTTCACCGAGCGAAAGCGTGCTGAGCGTACCGTTCAGGCTATCAAACGGGTCTGACGCAAGCCCGGTGAACCACGTTCCATAATTGTCGATTAAGCGACCAAATCTTTTTTTTTCCATGGAATTCGCTAACTTAAAAGTTTTACGATCCATACTTTTCGCCCTTGAAATTGAACGTTTTGAAACATTGTAAGGTCGGGGAAGCCATTTCTGAAAAACCGCGAATACTATCCAAGCCAGTCATGTATGATTCGACCGATGTGCAATTACTCCTTGTGACCCACTTCCGCGTCACCGCCGGACGTCCCACTACACTCAATCGGCAACCGGTTTGTCACTAGCGGCGATGAATGCTTCATCAAGCATCGGCACCATCGGACGCTCAGACTCGGCTGTACCGCTCTCAAGGTGGTCTCAGGGCCGTCTCCCACATGTCTGCACCTCTTCTGTTTCACCGGCGACGGAAGACTTTCTACCGGAACTCGGAGCCTTGTCTCAAGCGATACCGCTCAGCTCAAAAGAGTCAACAGCGGAAGGACTATAAAGGAATTAACATCGAAATAAAACATCGTCAATTGGGATTTTCCCACACCATCGATTCATATGACACAATTGAGAAAACCTGACTATATCCCCTCTCACCCTTTCAAATATTTGTCTCGGAGGGCGCGACCCGGCGCTCTAATAATCTCACATAAATGTTAAACAAAGAATCGATACCGTAACTAATTTCAATGTTATTAATACGGCCCACCTACATCGATATCACCACTCCAAAACGCATCGTTGCCGTGTAAAAAGAAACGACATGTATATTCAGTGGTGCCAGTCTGCAAAGCGCTATAGGTGGTGCTCAAAGCCGGATATACACTAAAACAACAGGCTAGACACAGTTTCCATCCCTAGCGCTGATCCGAACCCAGTGTCGCCCGCCTTTTCGTTTTTCTTATTTTTAGCGATCTTCGCTACAGTTTCTCGTCGGTATGTTTCCTACCAGTCTTTTCGCATTCCGTGTTGAAAGTTGACCCATTTCAGAGAAAATAAAAGGAGAAAAGCGTGTGGTTCAGGCACCTTTTTATAATTCATTTCTGCTAACACATGCTCTTCTTTCAACAAAGCATGAAAAATGTTGTAAACTCCTTCTTGATCCTAAAAATAACGCGGGCATTTGTACTTAAGATAGTACTAACTACGGTGTGCAGCCTTCGAACCCCCCTGGAGACTTCTTTTTCATTTGCTTGTTAATATTGCTTATTTTATTTTGTTAATTTATTCTGAAAGATTCGCCATTAATATTTCAACTGCATAGTTGATTACCACGCATACTATTTTTAGCAGATGAGGTATCCCAGCCATAGTATGATGTATATAGCTATTTTTTCGGAGACTGCGCATGCTGTAAACGCGCGTTGTTGTCATGCCACAAAATCGATACTACATTTTTAAATGACACCCGAGTCCCGATGAGGTAATGCTCAGAGCGAGTGATACAGATTAAATTTACAGGCGTGCATATAATTAGTGTACCATAAACGCTGGGCCAATAAAACTATCGTATATCAAAAGAAAAATTAATAATTCAATAGCCGCTTAAATTTCAGTTTCACTATGTCTGTATACACAGTGACAAGTATGCGTTCGTCATCATTCATAAAGCGTCCAAACTATTGATTGCGCGTTGGAGATTGGGAAAGGACGACGCGACATGACGCACAATGACGTAATTCTTAAATTGTAACCCGTGTCCCCGACGCGAGGTGATGACAGGTGTAAATGGCGATTTATGGCGCGCAACCACGCGCTTATTCCATGTTTAATGAAACAACTACGCAATGTCGTCAGTCGCATCTATGAACAGAAATATCTTGACGTTCTTTTTCATGATATTTAATGACATTACAACGAAATATCGTGGGTGTCTCGGTTAAGACCAAGGCCATGTCTTCACCGATCTCTCATAACCATCATGAAAATGTTAAATTCGTCAAAGAGAATATAAAACTCATGGTATTTTACAATACGATCATGGTGGAATAAAGAACATCTCTTCCTACCTCCATGCTTCAGTGAAGTTACAGGCCTTGCCATCATGTAAACCCAAGCGGTCAAATGCACACTGCCAATACCGGGAAAACTAAACGCATTCATTCCCTTTTAGATGTTCCATAAAATTGTAACGACGGTTTATATCATGCTATCCTGTTTTTCCAAAAGCGGCTGTCAAAAATAGAACGTTTACACAGCTCGAAAGTAGGACGCTTTACACTGTTTGTGTAAATATTATACGTAAACGTCACAGCTAGTGAATTCGAAAGTACCCATATCAGTTTTGCCATGTGTAGTGGCAAAGCGGGGCACGAATTTATGAATATATATCGTGTATTGCTTATAGGAATGCCAAACGATATGTATATATATATATATATTATATATATATATATATATATATATATATATATATATATATATATATATATATATATATATATATATATATATATATATATATATATATATATATATATATATATATATATAGAGAGAGAGAGAGAGAGAGAGAGAGAGAGAGAGAGAGGAGAGAGGAGGAGAGAGAGAGAGAGAGCAGTGTAATTACCCAAGAGAATATCTGTATTGTGTACACACATACATACATACATACACACACACATATATATCATATATATGGTTAAGAGTCAGACAAATTATATATATATATATATATATATATATATATATATATATATATATATATATATATATATATATATATATATATATATATATATATATAACTTGTATGTTTATGTGTACTGGTAGATTGTATCTTCGAAAACATATTGCGCCTGTAATTTAAAGTGATAGCGCATTTTCATGCACTGTGTTTGTTAGTATCATTTTTCAAGTTCAGCCTGAAGTCGGTGTGTATCAATAATCAATTAAAGACCCAAAACCGTAATCTGAGAGCTGACTTCAAGGAACCTCGACGATTAATAAAGTGTGGACGTGAGTACGGTTGACAACGCCGTCCTTTCGCTCGGTGTTTACACATCAATCTGTGGTTTTGTCGGCGTGTGTGGTTTATACCTCCCTGTAACTGCATAGCTCTGTATGTCGGATGTGCAAGGCCCGGTCAGTGCGCATATGGGAAGCTATCTATTAGAGAGCCCGACAATTAACAGGTAGGGCACGAACAAATACTGGCTTACTCTGCAGGGTCAAGGCGGGTGAAAGATCGTATATCTAACATAATTATGTGTTGACAGAAGACTGTCCATATGAAAAATCGGTCAAACGGCGGAGATGCGATGTCTTGTATCGGCAAATAAAGCCATGGCTATGGGCTCTCTAATCCACATTTTACAACTGCAGAATCAAAGATGGGATGATCATCAAATATTGAAGAAGTATGCAGCATGACGTAACCACTAGTGCAGGGGATTGGCAAATCTTTTCATAATAGCGCTTACACGACATTAACACTTTTTACACTGTGCGAATCACCTAACGATAAACAATTAAAAGTAATTACTCGGCACATTCCACTGCGGCGTTTGGAGATGGCGTAATGCGACACAAAATAAAAGAGAGAGGTGAACACGTGTTCGGCACCACGTGGTGGTATGATTGAATGATCTCCACCGTACCGTGGAGGTAGAACTGCTACCTCCACGATCGTTAATGTGTATGCAAAAAAAAACTCTCCGCATTGTGTTTCATAATTCATTCCCGCGTAAAGACTATCAAAATGAACGAAAATCGATATAAGTACGCTGTATGGACTCCCGTCATTTCTGGTTTCACACCAAACGTGTCGGCATGGCGACCAACAATGACAGGAATGTGTCGTTCAAAATTTTTATTTTATCGTCAGTGCGCTCCAATAATGTGATTGATAGGCGATTAAAGCCCACAACGGGCATTCCGTGGGCCATAGTCCGTTCATAGGGTCTGTGCAATGTCAAACATGTCGGTTAGAAATTGATTCCGCAATTCATGAAAATTAGCCTCCGGAATCCAAAGCGAAGTACTGCTCTACAAAATGATTAAAACGCAAATAGATGGCATGGCAATATTAGGTGAATACGCGGACCGCGTTGAATATCCTTGCAGAAACATCCAAATTTAATAGCATGTGAGCGACGCGGTGATCACCCCCAGAGCGCTAAATTCAGCGAAATATTTATAAACCCTAAGAGGCTTCAGTCTGACCGCAGAAAAGATCATCGACGACTTGAGTACGACATTGAGAAAGGACATAAAGTCTTACTTTGCTTTTCCAAGTTAACAGTATTAAAACAGGCGTATTAATCAGTGATTACGGGCGATCAAGCCCACATGAAAAAATTCCATGGCGCGAAGTCCGTTTACAAGGTCTGTGCTATGTCAAACACTTCAGGTAGAACTTCTGCAAAGAATAGCATCCGGTATTAACGGCGAAAGATACAAAACAGTAAGTCGCCAGAACACGGCATGACAGTATGTTTGAATACAGGTACTCGGTTGAGTAACACTGCACTGAAAACATCCGACTTTAGCAAAGGTGATCATCGATTTTTGTCATAAAGTGGGATTATAGACGATTACGGACGCCCGCATCGCACATTCCACGGCCCGCAGTAAGTTCGCAGCGTCTGCGATGTCAAATACTTCACTTATAAAGGCGCTTACCTTTCCTTTAATTACTTAAAGATAACATTTTAAGGTAGGCGTATTTAGTGCGAAATAAAACCACCGGTTGTTTTCTTTTCTGAGCGGGAAAGTTCCCATCTGTCTTTATGGCATTACACCACCATGATTAACTGTGCCGGATTGTATACAGCTGCATACCTGGAACGCTTATTTTCCTGTGGTATCGCAACCATATGTCGGGTCTTTTTCCCTTTTACATTAATAAGATAAGGGGACAGCCGTCCCGAAAAGAAAGGCCGAGAAGAAAGCCAGCGCTTTGTTAAAATTACTACAATGGTCGGTAAATTGTTAAAACACGTCTAAACGTGAAAGATATTTGAGTTTTGGCGGAAGTTTGGTTTAGGATACGATGCTGAGTTGGCGGAAGCTAGCATAGTTGGCTGGACAGTGACACCTACAAACCTTTTGTGATTTGGTTTGATGTCTTCCGAGTGAAGACGGGGGAAAAAAACTAAAAAACCAAGCAGGACAAAACGCCAGGGTGATTTACGAGCCAGAAGTCGATGGGCAGCCTTTGTCCCGTCTCAATACTGTCGTTTATCTCGGATGGAGAAAGCACACACTGAAAATCTTATTAAGTCCTTTAAAAGCTCATCAAACCGTATGTTTTTGGTCATTTGAAGTGAAGGGGGCACTCCACCGGGGCACTGCACAGAGAGGCCAATATTAAAGTGACCTCACACTCGGATAGATGATTAAATTGTATCAAGCATAGAAAACCACATACGCGGTGTAATTTTTTTTAGTTGTTTCCGATATCTAAAGATATCGCTGCACGAGTGAAAACTTAGAACCAGGGACTTGACCGAGCAAACATATATTTCCGTTGGTTTGTGTTAAAAATAGAAGAAAAAAATTAGTTGCTTGCGTCATTTTCAATGTCTTACTGTTGCGGGTTACTTTTTGTATTCCTTTGAATGTAAGGTTGCCCTGTTTACATTTTCAATGGTTTTTCTAATGTAATCGTTGACATAAAAAAGACCCAACTCCGGTAAGCCATATGTGTAACCGCACACGTGGGATTTAATTCCCCCCTGTTAACAAGGATGTTGCATAATGTGACGTAAAAGTGTCGGTGCTCAGATGAAGAATGATTTTGTGAAAAGAAATGTGTATTTTCTTTTCATCATTGTTCGAGCCGACTCATTAGCCGCCCAGTCCCCGAAAAAAGAAAGCGGGCGGCACTAAGAAAGCGGCAAAAGTCGTTTTCAGCAGACGGTGCATTTGCAGAAAGCGATGATGCCGATGGAGTTAACGAGCGGGCCCTGGAGTCTGTCGGACCAGCCCCTGGAGAGAAAGTGTGCAAGGATGTCTCCTTGCGACACCCACAATTACCTAAGAGAATTGCGCAATACCGAGACCAAAAGCAGCTCTGGCCTCGAGGGTTAAGTGTGACTCAAACTCCCCGTAAGCTCGACTTGGGTCTGCGCAACAGCTATAGAGGTCTACATATAAATGCAGATGAATGCTAGTCAACTGCGTTAAACCCATGCGACTGCGGGATATAGAACACAATTTGTCCAAAAAAACAATAACGAATGGGAGTTAACAATTAACGATATGGCCCGCCGCTCGTTTTCCTTGGTGTCAAAGCAACCTACATTTTGTGTAACACGTAATCTGCCCCCACGTACAACACCTTTACAATATTTTTATCTCGTCTGGTCTTCCCATGGTTAGTCGGAATCCCTTCTCTTTTTTTATGAATAAGAAAAAAATCACTGTGCATGTTTATTCATATTATTCGAAACAGGATTCAGGAAATCTGGTTTGATGATTTGAAGTCCGGCTGTGCTTTCATATTGGTCGCTGTACTGTCTCGATACCTTTTACGATGAAATGACGTAATGCGGACTGGTCTCAGCAAGCGCTAATAAAGTCGTCTTTTAATTGGTAGCAGAGAGGAAGCCAAAACTAAACAGGCTTTTTAAGATCATGGATGTAATTCACGTCCATAATCAGTCAATGTTTTAACTGGCCGTTCCACACTCTGTGTATGCCAACTTTCTTTACCAAGCATGGGACAGTCACTCCGTGCACTGATGGATTACCCGCTCGGCCATTCAAAAGTCTTCACTACGCCATAGACCCTCGAGGGTCTATGACTACATCAAGTCTTTGTTCCACCTGATCGCCTTTTGGCCCTTTTGTGCAAACCCCTGCACATGAATTGCGTGCCAAAGGCGCTCCGCGCCGGCGAGTGGATTTCAAGTTGAATACGTAGTACTTATTCTGAACAGAAATGTCCTGTCTTAGCTCGGTTCTATCACAAACAGTGCTATCCATCCGTTTGAAATGGAGCGTTCAAATGTTAGCTAACTTTCACTTTGACTTTCATATTGTGTTGTGAAGTAGCCTTTACATGATACAGGGTATTGTATTTGTAGCAGAACGTTAACAGTGATATATGTGTAAAATCTTATTGCTACAATGTACGTGTAATGGCCCTGAAATTTGTTCCCAAATCGTCGACAAACAGTTACTGTTATTCATTCAAAAATAAACTTCGATTGTATGAAATTACATGAGCATCCTCGTCTCAGTGCCCTGCACAGCTGAGCACGACCCCCGTTCTAGTGTTGAAGGGGCAGCCTGCTGATGGGTCAAGGTCAGAGGTGAAGGCCGAAAGTCTCAAGGTCAGCGTTAACGTCTATGCCTGCATATCCAGGGTTTGGTTGTGCAAACTGAGCCTATAAATGGTCCCGTGTTAGCAAGCGGCGAGTAGCTCCGTCGTAGATTTCGAATTTGGACATTGAATGACATTTCCGTGACGCTTTTCCGCCACAATTTGGCCTTGACATTCGTTTAAAATAGAGAACTTGAACTGATTGTAAATTAGCTGATTTTTATAACTAACTGCTCTTCCATTTGGGGACCCGTTTTGAGGATTTCTCATGGGGTTTTAACGTACATATCGCCATTTGTTAAGTTTAGCTAAAGCTATTAATCTCGAGAACGAAGATCTCTAGCATTCCAATACACCCCAAAAAAATCACACACACAAAAAAACTAAAACAAACCCAAAAAACAAAAAAGCACCTCCGCGCATCAAATTGAAAATTCAAGGTAATACGAATCAACAAAAGTTATGCCAGACGCACTTCGTAGCAAACCGATACTTTCTCTTGCAGACTGTCTTGAACTCTGAATGAACCCTAGCTTTGCCGGCTGTCTCGTCAGCTAAGTCAGGCGCTAGGCAGAGATCGACCCCAAGCACCAGAGGGTCTGTTGTCTGCGTGACATACTTCAAGAATATTCTTCGTCCGTTCTCTCTTGTATTCACAACAGGGCGGCTTTCAATAGACAAACCAACCACATATGGAGTGTATCAATGGGCTGGCAATCAGTGAATGCCGCCGGTTGGATCTCGAAGACACTGGAGTTCTGATTGCCACGTGCCTGCGGTTTTCTGACAAAACCCGCCGACTGTATACCGTAAACTCATTGCCGACTGCCACTGTTTTTGTAATACATGTCTGGTTTACGATTGTGGTGCAATTTTCCGCTCGTTCACGTCTGTGACCTATTGTAAAAAAAGGGGATATGGATTTTTGCAAAACTGTAGGCCTATCACAACCACTACTTTCATCAGAAGCAGTGCTATCGATATTAGCTCGATCACGTGGTCAAAGTGGCCGTTTACCACTTCTTTTTGCCTCAAGAACTGTAACTGTACACTCACTGGGACGATCGGATTTTCACGACTTGCCTCCCTAGGGTTACCGAAAAAAGATTTAATATGACGTTGTTACTAAAACTTTTGACAATATACTTTAAGTATTTCCCCTTTAGATAGACTATTGTTTCTTGGATAACTTCATATGAAATGTTGAAATACCAAATTTAAGTCCGAACCTGAATTTAGTTATAAACTGAATAAAAATGTATGTCACACGCGATACGTACAGTATCCATTGTAAGTTTACAACTTGGAGCGAAACACTGGGTGTGTCAAAATGCTGTAGCGAGTATTAGACCAAGACGATGTATTGAATGAATGTTTGTCAAAAGTTTCAATACTTGATTCAAATGTCTTTCCCCCATTTGGGAAACGATAACGGCTATAAGCCACAATTGCCTTGGACTTGTCATAGAGAGAACGCCCGGCAGAACCTGAAGAGTGCGTTTGACTTAAAAACCTTGTGATCACTCCAATTCGCGCTTTGTAGGTCGCATCTTTTATGTGTGTCCGTGATACACATGCAGCACAATAAGCATAATGGGCATACACAAATGTCATTCACAAAAGTAATCGTTTTACTTGACAGGGAAACCTAATTTCTCTTCCCATTCATCGTTGACCTTCCGAGCTCACCCCTCAGAGAACGCCCACTCAACTCCGTATACACTCCCACTGTTGGAGTGACTTGCATTATGGAAAAAAAGTGATTCAGTCTCCTTATCGCAGTATCAGTGACGAATCAATTCACAAACATACCGAAGTTCAATTTCACACGGAACATGTGTTCCGCCGGAACCGCGTAAAAGAAACCGTGGGACCCCTACAACAAATGTCCTTGATCGTTGTCACCGAGAGCTGTCCGAACATAGCCGAAGCTTTCCGAGCCCATGCAAATTTGCGTACGGTTAGTTTCCAGTTCCCAGCCGGCCACGCCTGTTCCAACCTGGACCCCATTCTTCGGAGATGACACATTTGGGCGAAATATTTGGCTGCATCGGTGAAATTTAGGGTGGGTCGGCGAAGAATAAAAGCGAATGGGACAAAAATTTAACAATATGACATATTTGTGGGCACATTTGATATAATGAGCCAAGGCTTGTCCTAGCTTCAGCTGGGAGTACATATTTTATCTGTGTTGTAGGTTTTTCAATTGTTTGTATTTTTCGGCGTCTCTTTTTCAACCGTTTGAGCTTTTGATGGCGGCCCGACAGAAAAGTACCGAAAACACGGTACTGCAAACCGCATTTCTTTGTCCGTTGATGGCGGCTCATTAGGTGACCTGCTCAGCCGCTACAATGGACTTAGAGCATTTCATAATGTACCGTAACTTCAAACGGTTTAACCCTATTGCGATTGGAACCAATGCACCTTTATGTAAACCGCATTTGATAATTTGAATTTCTCAGTGGTTAAGAGTCAAAGCAATAATGATTACTCTGACGATAATGGTATTCGGCTAAAACGTCAACGCTCTCCGAATAAGACTCCGAAACAATTATCTTAATTTTCCTCACTGCGCTCATGCGCTGAGTCGATCTTCATTTCTCGTTGTACGGGGAGACTCGGAGTTGGGGTCAGCGGTCAAGAGATCGTCGGAAAAATTAAGTTTTATAGCTTGCCAACTTTTAAACATTATTCCAGCATGCATGAATCAAAGTGTGGGGTCAGACGGCTGTCGTGTGAAAACACACGCGAGATGTGTTTTTGTCGTTTAACAGAAATTTAGACGAGATTCTGTGGACCAGCTTGAAAACATCAACTCTCAATAGATGTAAAAGTAAATGGAAGTAATTCCCCTACTTGAAAACTATGCGACTGTTGTAACAAGGTAAACAAACCATAGAGATCAAATATGACGTGAAAAGTGTCTGTCCTTTGGCGACTATTAACTTTTATTGATCCATCTCGCTTTTATTACATGCAAACCTTTCGAAAAGCACAAATTATAAAACCCACCTAACTAAGTTTTAGAAAACTCATGGTACTCATTTTAGCCTTGTTAGTGTACTGGACATTGTGGAAACTTTCTCTTTCTCGAAGCAGTTGTGGTCTGCTCCGGAACAATTTAATACCTCTTCAAAATTATCTCCTTTCGCCAAGATAGATCTGAGAGCGTAGTTCTGCATCAATCCACATCTGACTTGACCCATGAAAACAATAGATAGATTGCAGGACATCAGAGGTGATGGGTTTCGTTGGAAACGCTCGCAAATTTATCGACATACGTGTGCACCGATTTCTTATGTGTTCATTCGAGACGATAAGGTCGCCGTCTGCCGTCGATATTTCTGTCCGTATCGTATCATTTGAGTAATCTTTACCCCGACACACGATGGAAGAGTTGTCGAGACAACAGACGTTACACTCTGCTTACTGATAAACGGAAATGGACGATAATCACATAATTTCAGGGGCCTGCGAGAAATGTACAACATGCTAATGAGCCGTAAAGGCTGTGGGGCTGTAGTTTAAATAATTCACACGATGTATTCAGGTTATTTCAGTTTCATTGTTAAGCTTAATTTTGAGTTGGTCCTTCATTAAACGGATCAACATAAAAAGAGAGAATAAAGACCCTTTATGTGGCGTGGCTAAAATTGTATAACTGCTGGGAAGGCCATTGTCGGTTGTTCGGTGTCTTGGAGGCACTGCACGCCCTTCGTTAAAGACAGGTAGTCTAAGATTTATTAAGGGTCACACATGCCGACACCAATTATCAATTAGACAGTGATCCATTTTGAAAGCGAACCATCTACTTCCCATTAAAGTGGAAACGCCACAACTTGGAATGGTCGGTATTTTCATGGAGTGTATAGATTCCGTGTGATTTTATTGATATTGACTATTTCTTTATTGACCGATCATTTGGTTTTTCATTTGTAACCACAAAACGCAAATACCTCAAATAGCTGCGTGGCCAGAAATCCAAGCAAAGAGAGAAAATGCCACTCGAAAGGTAAGAAAGTCAATTTGCGATATAACTGTATGTAAGGCGCACTCAGAAGACGTTGCTCTACTGTTGCAGACACGACCTGTAACCTACAAGTAGGGTCACGTCTCGTCTGACCTGCCATTGCAAACATTCGCTGACTCCCGGTGAATATTTATCTTTGGTCATAGGGGACGATGTACGTGACTAGTGTTATCAATGCCTATCGTTTACAGCCGATGGACGAGGGAAAAGACGCCACGATCTACGACAATCCCTCGATCCTAAAAGGTATAGTGAGAAGTCACGTGCTCGAAATGTGTCTGCCTTTAAACGTGACGGGTCGGCAGCTCCGGTTTTGAAACCTAAGTTACATGTATCATGATCCCGGAAACCGAACTGACTTTTGCAAAATTAAAACAAAACAAAGAAAACAAAGCAAAAAAAAAAACCCAAAAAAAACAAAACCCCAACCAGTTCATGATGAAGAAAATGCACTAAACCAGTCTCATAATGTTTCAGAAATCCTTCGGGGAGGGGGGGGGGAGCAATTCATGAAGGCACCCTAGACTAACATGTCGTGAGCCATGTGCAAGACCGACAAATTAAAACAACAAAAAAGTTTATTCTGACAACTATTAGAACATAACTTGTTAAGTTACAATAATTGCAATAGGGTTAAGGTTGTGCTGTGTGTGCATGAATCAGTTCTGTCCACTTTGCTTACTCAGCACTTTCGGCGAGTCTAATAGCGCCATACGGAAATCCGGGTGAAATCTTTTTAACGAGGAAAGATACAGCGACCCTTTTTCTGCTTACGACTTCCTTAACTTTAGCAGACGCAAGACACGTGGAAGAGTATGACGTGCGGCGTGTCACACGGCACACTGCATATAGTTCTAGTTTGTGACGATGACGAAGATTTTAGGTAATAGGCATGCTGCTCGGCGCTCGCAACGATCGTATCACTTCCGAACATGTCCGATAAAACTACCTTAAAATGTCCAGTCTCAAACTTTGGATGTTGTCGATATTTCCAACAAAAAGACACAAGAGTTCTCGGTCTTCCTTGATTGTTGGCAGTTTGATGGATATTCCCAAGCTGGTCCACTAGTACGGCACAGAATAAAATAAATTGGTGATGTGCTTTAGGACGGTTTATTATAACTGGATTTTGGGTACACACTGGAAATAATTTGTAACGGTGCATATACTGCAAAACGCCATGTGTTAGCATGGTTAATTCCATATAGTATGTGTTTTCTGGAATTACATTTCAGCCAGCGATATGGGTTTTCCATTGACGTGAACAATCTTGTTTCTGTTGTTGACGTATTTTCCGCTCAACCACAACATTCTCATACCAAAACAAAATGTGCGGAAGAAAGCATGGACCCGATTTTCTACGTGCCTTTATCGGCGTAGCGCGACACAGTTCCCACGATATGACTACGCAATGCGCAATTCGGAGCATTCCTCACTGAACACTGTGTACTGTATATAGATGCGCTACGAACAACGTGTTCAGTCGAAAGAGACGCGACAGGTTAACCAAAGGTTATATCGACAAATATTATTTGTTTGTCTGTCGTGTTGTTTGTTGTCAATTTATACCGTCAGACCATTGCAATGCGCTTTATCATCTTTGTGTAGGCCTGAACGCAGACAGCCCATTCAATCAGTCCTGTGACCTTATACGTCAGACGCGCAATGGTATAAACGGTAAACAGAGTAGTTAGCACGGTCAACGGTAAACAAGGTAATTAAAACAGTCATTTGGTCTCCCGTGTTACAGGAAAAATACAAAATAAAAACAAAACCCAAGAGAATAACATTTCGCTTTTCCGAGAAATTGCACGTTAAGTTTTTTAAGAACGTTTCTGACATCTAACGCGATAATATTGCATTTGACGGACGAATTGCAAGCAATTCATACCCAGCGATTTCTAGCCGTGCAGTCCCGCAAGGCTCTGAACTACCTGTGTGATGTTGAAATATGAATTCCGACGATTGATTGCATATGCAGTGCACATCTTCAGTCAATTTGCCGAGATCGGTCCTATGATGTTTACGGCCCATACTGATGGTGCTCATTAAATGTTGTTTAGGGAGCCTTCTGTAATTACAGGGGGGGGGGGAATTGGGGGGAGGGTCACTTTTTAGAAAACAGTTCAAGGGGGAGGGTCACTTTTTATAAACCTATCTTAGGGGGAGGGTCACTTTTGACAGAAGCTGATATTATGGCCAAAACTTTGATTGTCCGTGTGATATTTCCTGAATAGGAAATCACCAACAAAATACGCACACACTTATAGACCGCCATGCATAGTGAATTGACATTTGGTGAGATTCCAAAATCAAATTTCTTACACAACCATAGACTTGTAACCACTCTAGTCTAATCAAGAACAATAATCTTAATAATCAAGCATACATAAATGCACAGATTTATCTAATTTTGTACTGAAAAAAAAATTATTCATAGTTTCATCATAGACCCCTATGCATAGTGAATCGACATTTTGGTGAAATTCCAAAATCAAATTTCTTGCACAACCATGGACTTGTAACCATTCTAGTCTTATCAAGAACAATAATCTGAATAATCAAGCATACATAAATGCACAGATTTATCTAATTTTGTACTGAAAAAAAATTATTCATAGTTTCATCATAGACCCCTATGCATAGTGAATCGACATTTTGGTGAAATTCCAAAATCAAATTTCTTGCACAACCATGGACTTGTAACCATTCTAGTCTTATCAAGAACAATAATCTTAATAATCAAGCATACATAAATGCACAGATTTATCTAATTTTGTACTGAAAAAAAATTATTCATAGTTTCATCATAGACCCCTATGCATAGTGAATCGACATTTTGGTGAAATTCCAAAATCAAATTTCTTGTACAACCATGGACTTGTAACCATTCTAGTCTTATCAAGAACAATAATCTTAATAATCAAGCATACATAAATGCACAGATTTATCTAATTTTGTACTGAAAAAGAATTATTCATAGTTTCATCATAGACCCCTATGCATAGTGTATTGAATGACATTTGGTGAAATTCCAAAATCAAATTTCTTACACAACCATAGACTTGTAACCACTCTAGTCTAATCAAGAAAATTAATATCAATAATCAAGAGTACACAAATGCAAAGATTTACCTATTTTTTTATTGGAAAAAACTATTCATAATTTCATCATAAACACCATGGATAGTGAACCAACTTTTTAGATGAAATTCAGAAATCAATTTCTTGTACACAAATGTTCATTTTACTTCCCTATTCAAGCAACGTACATTTAAATACATTATCAAACATACATAAAATACAGATATAGCATGTTTTGTGGGGGTAAATTGTCAATAATTTGCCTGATAGACTCCATGTATTATGATTTGATATTTTTGGATGAAGCACTAAATCAGCTACATCTTGCCTTTTTATAGTTGTTGCACAAAATATGGTGACCCTCCCTAAACTGTGAAATACCATATCTCTTCAAAAATTCTTGCGTGATAAATTGCGACTGTCCCTCCAAAAACACCAGCCCTCCCCTCTGTAATTTGTCCCTAACATAACAATTGAACCAATTGTTATGTAAATTAGCTGATACTGTTTTAGTTATTCCCGGGGAGAATACCGCAGTGGTTGGGGGGGAGGGTCAAGTTTTAGAATGTCGGACAAGGGGGAGGGTCACATTTTAGACAGGAGGATGGGGGGAGGGTCACATTTTACGGTACAGGTGTTCGCGAAATTCCCCGGCCCCCCCCCTGTAATTACTGAAGGCTCCCTTACATCCCTCAAGGCTGATCACCAGAGCACAATGACGTCACTTCGCAGTTGCTTGCATTGTGCTACTAACCTATTTTCTACGACCAAATAGCGATATTTCACTGAAAATGTACCATGGACAGTGCACTGTCAGCCCATTTCACTGACTCGCGTGTGAAATTGCAAGAACATTGCTATTTTCTGGAAACTTTCTAGAAAGACTAGCTAGGACGGGATTCACATGCTATTTATATCAAAAAGCGAATTTTTACATCTAATTTACCCATAGTATTTCTTGCCTGTGTACTACCTGCAACATAACACACGTATATGGAAACTTACACAATTTTGAATACTAATTAGTTCTCATGAAACGGACAAGGTTGTTGTTTTATAAAGTTGACCTGTGTATAGAGCGACAACTTCAAACCCGATGGAATAAATTTTAATAAGTGTTATGATGATGATGTCAAACTTCCCTGTAAGCTAAACAGTGGTGTACGGTCTGTTTTACTCTCAAAGCATCCATGGTGCTTATATGCATAATATCAGCCTAATATTTCTGGTAGGTGTCAAAGAATTATGGCATTTTTTATATCTTCCATTTAAGCGGTTAAAGTGACGTTTCGTCGACAATTTTGATACATTTAGAAAGTTTCTAACCACTATAGCGGGACATGTCAAAACATATATTGACCTCAAGAATGTACTCGACACCAACGAGTGTCTGCCCTCATAGTAGGCCACACACATATTTTTGTGTTTCCGGGATTGCAGTCCGCCCACCATACCCTAATGTTTTATTCGGATTAAAAAAAAAAACAGTCTTAAAATTTACTAACTCTGGTCAAGTTTTTGTAGGTCACATAACTGGAATAAGAAAAATACAAAATTTCCCGCCGACCTCATCCTATTTCCTCGTAGCAACTTACAGGAAACACTGATATTTTTTCTCAGGATTTTCTTTCTTTTCTTTTTCCTTTTTCTTTTTTCCCTCAAAAATTTTAATGGAATGTACCCATGAAAGCACTTATTAAGGAAAGATGTGTTCAATGAACTATGGACAGGCGCCTACTGTCGCTTCAAAATCGAACGATATAGGCCAGGAACGTTGAAATGGAATACGTAGTATCATTGAAATGCTGTCGGTGAGTTATGAAAGTGTTAGAATCTACAAATACAACAGTGAAGAGCCAGAAGTTGTAACTCCTGAAGATTTTTTTAGTATTTTTCAGGGTCTGAGACAACTACTATTTAGCTTGACAACACAGCACATATGAGCGTAAAACGCCGTGGTATTGTTTAGGTTTAAATTCCAGGACGCATCAGAATTCACTTATCAACGATAAAAAATGTATGTTACACAAATAAGCTTACATGGTAAGTTGACAAGCTGAATGCCGTGTAACTCAATATCCTACCGGGAGTAGAACAAAACTCTTGAGTTCACATTGAAAAAAAAACAATGAAAACAGAGACAAAATCGTTAAAAAGTTACATCCGCTGGCTCTTTAAGCAGTCTGACCTGTTAACCTCATTTCAACTATTTCACTTTCTAAATTAAGTCTAGTGAGGCTTAGAATATGCCAAGTTGTCAGGCACAGTCTGTTTCTGGGTAACCCATGATGGATGAACAAATCGAAAGTCAACACGACATTCAGTTTAAACAAAACAGCAAGATAAATTTTCCGAACAGAAAACACTGCGCATCCGTTCAACATATTACAACACAAAATATTTGAGTGAAAGGTACACGGTAACATAATTTTAATTGTTTAGAAACATTTGGTTTACACAGATTAAAAAAAAAGAGATAAAACATGTAACTTTTGGCAATACTTTCACATGTTCTGGAAAACGAGAGTACATTATGTTTCTCATTCTTCTCTGAAAAGCACGTTGAAATGCCAAGAATGGGCTTTGCAAACGCAAATACATTGTGCAAATTATGCGGTAATATTGTTGAAATATAAATTCAGTAGTTTGGACGAAAAAATCAGCAGTCAATAATACTGAATATGGCACATACACAGACTGCGTAGACGGGCTGAACACAGAGCATTTCAAAATGATATTGGGAGTAGAACCTGAAAGCGTAGTCAACAAACAGAGAAAAAATGATGGAATGCGTCAGGAATTACTGCGAACAGGACTTTAAAATAAGACATTTTTCCCGTTACGATTCCAGAAAACATTTACTTGTTAAAATATATATATATTAATTTCCGTGTGTTAATCATATGATACACTGACATGGAAAAATATCAGGATTGATGGTTGTTACGTATTTACCGCATCTGACTATCAGTTACAAGTTCGATTTGACGCGGAAGTGTTGTCAGAGTATCAGCGTATCTTTATGAACAGTCACAACACTTTCCTGTCCGACGAAGAGCAAATTTTCCGATGTCGATAATGAATAAATGGTTTGATTGACTCATAGCCTTTCTATGTCTCGCTATCTATCACAAGTGTTTTCTCAAGGAATCAGATTGCCATAATATAAAAATTCATCCAAGCACAAAGTAATTAATAATGATATATTCATGATGAATTTTTAATTAACCATTTGTCTGTTTCATAGAAACTTTCTCATATATATATATATATATATATATATATATATATATATATATATATATATATATTATATATATATTTAATGTATCTCATATATATAAAATCAGATAGACAGACAGATAGATACAAGATCTTATGTGGGATGGGAAAATTCCATTATATATATATATATATATATATATATATATATATATATATATATATATATATATATATATATATATATATATATATATAAAGCATAGCGAAGATTAGTAGTGAGAAAGCAAGCCACGACTGAGAAATATTTAATCGTTGAAATGGAGAAGCAGAGATTAAACTCTCCATATCGTTGAAAACATGTCAAACATTTGTACATTCAGACAAACATCCAGTGAAATTTATGAAGGGATGTTCCTGTACAGACGCGCGTCTGCGTCAATTAAGTGAGGCAGTCAGCTGAGTTTATTTTTAAATGGCTGGATACCGAAACTCAACTTCCTGTGCGTATAGCTGATAAAGTTCGAGATATACGGCTTTCCCAAGCAGGCGTCAGTGCTTGCAGTGAATCAAGCAAGACGTCATCATCAGGGTGACGTGTTACACGCACCTAAAAATTGCTTCCGATTCCGATTCGTTTAAAACAAAAATACATCTGCGATAACGTTCTGCCACACGCAATTAATGTTGGGGCGTTCCTCGCCAAATAAGGTAGCTGCGATATATTTAATTAATCACCCAGAGGTGCTGCATCGCTCCAAGCATTGCTGAAATTTTACGGGTGACCTTTCGACCCACCCCAAGGTCATATCAACAATTAAGTGGTTTGTTAAGAGTCAGATAGTCCCACGCCTATGAGAATTATTCATCGATAAACATTGTCAATTATTTTTTTTAAATTTGGAACCATACCTAGAAATATCAAATCACCATGGAGACAGAGATTTCCTATGTTTATGTGCTTTTCTTTTGTGTTTTTTTATTTAAACGCAGACTGGTTAAAACGGCGATGTCTTGAGCATAGCTTGTGGGCTGACCTTCTTTGTTATTTCAACTGATCATTTAAACACTAAAAGAAATAAATAAATTCGTGGTACGCACAAGCGAGAAGTGTGCAAGTACCTTTTAAGGTAGTATGCGCCTCAAAAGTGAAAGACTGAAACTTTTGCTCAAACTTTCGTCAAAGAATATTTCAACCATGCTCTTTCAAAATCAAGAAATAAAATCGGGCGAGGGGGTCACAGTGCAAATTTTGGCACTAGAGAAAGAAATTGCCCAAGATTTACCGGTATTTGAAATTCAAAATGGCTGCCATTACCGTGTTAACTCTTTTGGAAAAGTGTTCTTAAACCAAAAGATTTAAAATGAACTCCCATAAGTGGTAGATCAAAATAGAATGATAACAGTTTGAGAGTCCGAATATCTGTCCCCGAGGCGCGTTCTAGTACCTTAAGGAGTTTCATAGTGCTGGTTATACAATTTTGGTTATTGCAATTGACAACTCGTTCCATTCTGATTCGTAGTTAGCGTGTGAACGTGAAATTGACAGTAACATATAATTCAACGTCCAGGTGGTAGAAAGCAGCTATCCGAGGTAGTTATAAAAACTTTATACTAAGCATATATAAATATACGTTGAAGTTACATGTAGAAATTTGTGACGATTTCGGGTAGAATGTGAGCGAGGCTGATGCTCATTGCTTTAAGATTATTGAAAGTAGAAAACTCCCTGCAGTATGGAACCACTCGTCGATTGTACACGGGGCGAACTTTATCCCACAGGGACATGACAGTTCCAGTGTCAGGACAACAGGTTACTAGTAACACGGTTAACTGGCTATAAAATTACCAAAACAATGTTCTATACCGTGTCCAAACGCGGAAACTCAGCTGCGCAATCTCTGTGTCAAAACCGCAAATTGCGTTTGGTTAGAGAAATATCTGGTGTCGGAAATACTTTCAAAGTGTTCTCATCCACATGGAAATATTTGCGTGGTCGTGAGACCCTTGCTCTTCTTCCGCTTTATGGGACACTTTGACTGCTTTAAAAACTTGCCAGCGTCTCGAGTTTGCAAACAAACAAAACCGCTTTTGGCTGTTGCGTTGTTTACTAATAAACAAACCGGTCTTGGTATCTGAGTGACTGCATATTTCCCACACCCATGCAATCCACTGTAAACGGTAGTACACATCCGAGCCGAGCGATTGGTAGGCCTGAACTCGACGCAAATCCAGCAGTGAGTTGCCCAAGTATACGTCAAACGCTGCCGGCTGCCCGCAAAGCAAGCGTACTATACTCACCGGCGGTCCGTTGGTTTGACTAATCGCCAGGGCCGCTAGTTGGTAAACTTCTGTCATCCGCAGCGCTACTCTGAGCCTGACCCAAGCGGCACGACCGACAGAAGAACCGAGCCGTCGTACTATACATGTATTTTGTCTTTCGAGAGTTCTGTGCGAAGGGCGAGAATTGCGAGCCCGCCTGTTCAGCGAAGTATTTATTTGTACAACCGGTCCATTTTCTTCGGCGAAACCCTGCTACGTCGGTCTCAATTGACGTAACACAATGTGCGTCTGAGGGTCTTAGAGGTCGTTTACAAAGAGCCAACAAGCGCTGTAACGTCAGTTGCTCTCAATGGCGAGTTCCTAGAAATGGGACACAGTGCGCGTAAAAGGCTTATCCAAGAAAAAGCCAACCGAGTGTATAATTTCAGCTTTGTTTACCAGTTAGGAAAGTGGAACGGAGGATAAACAGCCTCATGCGTTTTTCTCATCATTTTATCGCCTTTCTACCGATACTGGCTGTTTCGCTTAACTTCCCTACAGCCTGCCTCGTTCTACTTGCAGTCTGTAGGCCTACAGCTGTCTTTAAGCCACCTCATCAAATGAACCCGACAAAATCGTCCTTTTAGACGTATTCTGTTTGAGTTACGCTCTGAACAAGACAAGATCTAGACAACCGTTCACATTATCTTGGCGGAGTCATCGCCCGTCAAATCGCGGGAGATATTTTTTACCGTTCGTGGCTCAACCCCCTCAGATAAACTACGGCAACCTCCTGGATATTGCAGGCCAGTTTTCAATAAAATCCGATAAACGTGGGCCATCAGCCAGACAAGCGGCTTGCTGGCTGTCGAGAACAACGGGGAATTAACTAGATATTCAATTGAACCATGGAGCTACTAGAATTTTGCGTTTCCTCTCCACAGCGTTCGCGATACGGGTAAATTGATTCAAATCGTCTGCAGTAGACTATGTGTGTGTGTGGCTTCTATAAATGCCGAGACCTCTTAATGAGGACAAGGTCGATTTTCAACACATTCCACTGACGTCTGATACAAACGAAAGTACGGGTAAACGGCCCCAAATCGCCTGCAATAGACTGACTATAGCTTAGCATTTGGCGTTAATACGTCGTTTCGTTGACGGGGACAAGGTCGATTTGTAACAAATTCCCATGCCATTCTTCGATAGTTTCATTCGCGCATGGTGAGTGGAAAAGGTAGAATGTGGAGTCAATGTCTTCAGTTTTCAAATCTTGCAACGTATTGGAAAACACGCTGTCCGCTTTCCGAATGCAAAGTCATCAACGCGTCAAATAGTTAACTTTTCTGCGCAACTCCCAAGTCCCCTCAAAGCTAACGCAAAAGATATTTGCACCAATTTCGGTAATTTGTTTTTTCACTTTGAATATCACAGGGTGTTGAAAACAATATTTGTCTTGAAGTTATGATAAATATATGTCACGTATTAAATATCATTTTATTATACAAGCCTCACCTGTGTTGTGTGTGCCTGTTACCTTACCCTCGCTATCTTGGCATAGTACATTGTTTTAAAGAAAACAGTCCATATCTGTTAATTATCCTCCCTAATCCCCTTCATTAATTTGTCTATAGTTACCCTGGGTATCTTTGTATAGTATTTCAAAGAAAACGACTATATCTATTAATTACCCTCCCTAACCCCTTCATTAATTTGTATTACCGATCATTAACGCGGGAGGCTTATCGTCCTGACCAAACAACTTTGTCAGCAGTTAGTGAGGTAAAAGACGATTATTGCTTGCAATACCCTGTGGGAATATTAGCAGTTTTACTGGTCCATTACCTGTAATCACGGTCACACTTTACCGTGCTGTTACATTTGACTAGACTTTGTTTCAGCAATTTTGTAGCTAGAATCAACTTCATTTTCCCGGGTATTGCATCAATGCTCGGGCTTTGCGGGACTTCACCGTTTATACACAGAATAAAAGTACTGAAAAAAATATCCGAAAGTAATAGAAGACATAGCCAAGAATACTTTGGTTTTAAATTCTTTCAAAGAACTTCTAACGATAGTTGAGTTCACTGTGAAAAAAAAAAAAAAAAAAAAAAAAAAAAAAAAGCTGAAATAATCTTGTCACCTGATTGTGTGTCTAAAACAACCTCTGGCACCTGGGCCAATAGACAAAGTCTACATAGGATTTTCACAAACCAAGAAATGTAAACTTATGGATGTTTACATATCAAATTCGCAACAAAGTGAACACGCGTTGGCTATATTGGATTTTATAGCAAAACAAAAGTATATTTTCTTTTGCATCAACTTTTTAATGAAATGGAATCGTGCGTGCCATGGTACGCTGAATCTGAATGTTAAATATATCGCCAGGCGGGCACATTGGATCATAGCGCAAAACAATGAGAAGAGCGTATTTAGGGGAGAACCATTTGATTTCTGGGGGGGATATGGAGGATTTTGAGAAAAAAAAATTTGTTGCAAGGTGTGATAGAAGAAAAAAAAAATTGATCCTGTCATGGCCTGAGAAAAAATAAATTGTCATAACATACAGAAGTGAAAAAAAAAATTGTCACAATGCACCAGAAATTAGCAAAATTTGGAAACCATATTCTCATGTATTCTTTGCCGGCGCGCCGCCATAGGCGGCGCATATGTTTTTACCACAAGCAATTCTTATGTTGTTTTTTTCCTAGCACTTATGATATAAGCATACACTACATAGGTCTACTTTACACCTCAGTACACTCAATGTTTTCCTTCCCTTTTCTGAGCTAAGAAAGTCATATTTCAGGATTCTGTTGCAATATCTCAATGGCATAGGCACTATCTAAAGGGACCATTTGACTTCTGTAAATTGTGAAAATTCAAAACACAAGACAGGAGTCAATAAACTAGTGTTAAAACAATATATTATTCTCTCAATATAAATATGTTAGAAAGATGTACCTTGACAATGAAAAATTGAGAAACAACAAATATAATGAAATACAATGTGTGAGCCTTGTTTCTCTGACCACAAAAGATAACATCTTCCCTGAGAACTTACATCTATGCTTGGTCATGTTAATCATAATATGACACCAGACGCCGGATCGCTCACTATAGAGTCCGTCAATAGTGGCGAACTTTCTCAATAACTAATCTGGCACAAGAATGACGATGACAATGTAAAAAATATCAGTGTTCAATGTCATTTTCAAAGAGTTTTACCAAGTGCAAAATAAACTGAAACTCCTCTCAGATTGCACCATTAAACACATCAATTTCTCAAAATTTCCAATACGAGAGGGGGAACCCCCCTCTCGTGCTCTCCCCCTTGGGGTATTCTAACAGTTTCACTTAGTAAAAAAATTAAAAAACACCTCTCAGATTGCACCAGACTGCACCATTGCACACATCAATATCTTAAAAATTTCCATGCAAGATAGGGGAAAGCCTCTGTGACACTTCCCCCTAAGCCTCTCGCATGTTCTCCCCCTGTACTTTCAAATTCTGCCCGGTCAGATATCCTAGTGAAAACCCTGTCATAATACCCATCCAAACCAAACAATATACTATATTGTTAGATACTGCGTGAGCTTTTAAATCTTTATTTTATTTTGACTTTGAATTTCATTTTGATGTGTTCACCTTTTTTGAACCATCATGAGATAACTGATGATAGTGTAGCAGGGTACATTAGGATTTGAAAGGTCTTTACTGTTGCTGTATTTTGTAAATTTTACAATTACATGTATTGGTATTTAACTTTTCTAAGTGGGGGGGGGGTGTCAGTCAAAATTTCAGAGTTAGAGAGGGAGGTTACTCAAATTCATCAGGGTTGGCGAGGAGGGGGGGTCACTTGAAATTTTGGAGTTTCAGGCCATAAATAATGACAGCTCCCTTATATACAACGCATAACAACTTGATGACCAATAAAAAAAAAATTTGCACTGCTACTCCATTTGAAAACAAGTCATCATTGATGACACAGTCCCCGCTTGTCCATTTTGTTATAATCTTTGGTGTCTAGGTAGCTGTGGTCTAGGTCGCTGTGGAATGACATTGATGCAACGGGTGCATCAGGCCTGTGACTTGCATAATGAAGTAATCTGAGGAACGTTCAATAAATGACTCATCTCTGCCGGTAATGACCACTGAAGGAACTTTTGATTACATCACACATACCGATGCCCTCACTGCCTCTAGTGTCATGACGGCACATACTATACACATGGTTTGGTGGAATTTTCGAAATGCTATGGGATTGGGTATGTTGTTGTAATCAGCCATCAGCCATTTCGGATCATATAATGAAACAATTAATGTGCACAAGAATGCAGCCATAGTATTTTATCTTCGTATCACGTTTGAACAAAATCAGTCCATCGAGGGACAGTGACCTATGTTTATGTTTCAAAGACATAAAAAATCACACCAAAATTGAAATCAAATGGCTGTCTCTTGACCATATGGATCATAGCACAAAATTAGTAGACATGCATATGTATCCCATAGTACTTTATCTTTGTACCAAGTCTCACAACATTGGTTAAGGAATATTTGCATATGATTAAGCCTCAAAGACATGAAAAAATTCAAAAATGACCATCGGGCAGAGATATTGGAAAAAATTTACAATCTGGCAGCCATATTGGAACATGTCACGAAGTAAATTGACATGTATGCCATAGTGCTTGATCTTTGTGCCAAGTTTGGACAAAATGGGTGTAATGACCTTTGAATATGCTTCAAAGACATGCAAAATTCCAACAAAATGGCAGTTCTGCAGCCATATTGGATCCTATCGCAAGGTTAATTGATACATGCATATGCATGCCATAGTACGTGCTTTGCCTTTGTGCCAAGTTTGAACAAAATCGGTTCAAGGATGTTTGAGTTACGGTTCAAAGACATGAAAAAATCGCAAACAAAATGGCACCTGTCAGCCATATTGGATCATTTCACAAAATCAATTGGTGTTCATATGAAGGGCATACTATTTTGCTTTTGTGCCAAATTTGAACAGAATTGGTTCAAGAATGTCTGAGTTATGGTCCATAGACATGAAAAATCGCAACAAAATGGCCGCCTCACGCCCATATTGGATCGTATCGCAATATAATTTGACATGCATGTGTAGGCCATAGTGTTATGCCTTTGTGCCAAGTTTGAACAGAATCAGTTTGAGGATGTTTGAGTTATGGTTCAAAGACACGAAAAATCGCAAACAAAATGGCCGCCTCGCGGCCATATTGGATTGTATCGCAAACTTATTTGACATGCACATGTAGGCCATAGTGTTATGCCTTTGTGCCAAGTTTGAACAGAATCTGTTCAAGGATGTCTGAGTTATGGTCCAAAGACATGAAAAATCGCAACAAAATGGCCGCCTCACGCCCATATTGGATCGTATCGCAATATAATTTGACATGCATGTGTAGGCCATAGTGTTATGCCTTTGTGCCAAGTTTGAACAGAATCAGTTTGAGGATGTTTGAGTTATGGTTCAAAGACACGAAAAATCGCAAACAAAATGGCCGCCTCGCGGCCATATTGGATTGTATCGCAAACTTATTTGACATGCACATGTAGGCCATAGTGTTATGCCTTTGTGCCAAGTTTGAACATAATCTGCTCAAGGATGTCTGAGTTGTGGTCCAAAGACATGAAAAAATCGCAACATAATGGCCGCCTTGCGGCCAAATTCGATCGTATCACAAAATAAATCGACGTGCATCTGTAGGTCATAGTGCTATGCCTTTGTGCCAAGTTTGAACGAAATTGGTTCAGCAGTGTCTGAGAAACTGTTGATGACGGACGGACGGACGGACGGACGGACGGACGCACAGACGGGACCCAATCTATAAGTCCCCGCCGGACTTCGTCCGCGGGGACTAAAAAAAATTGATGCAGGTCAGACAGTAGAAAAAAAAATTGCTGTCACTCTGACAGGAAAAAAAAATTTGCTCCCATACCACATTTCCTCCATACCCCCCCCCCCAGAAATCAAATGGTTCTCCCCTTACACCGTTTTGTCTTTCCTTTACTCTAGCTTGCAGGAAATCAGGCTTGCGTTGTCTGAGAAGCAATTACGGACCGACAGATGCTGAAAAAAACAAACTTTATATTCCCGACTTTTGCCTTTGTCTCATCTTTGACAGGAACAGGACGGGAATTCAACCTGTCGGCTTAGGCATAGTGAAAGAGATCGAGTCGCGATTTGTTTGTATTATTTTCATTCTTTTTGTTTGGTGAAAAGAGCGATGATGCACTTTGCGCTGCTGACTTAAAGTACCGATTCGATTCCTCAAACAAAGAAAACATCCCTTGCAGTCACTTTCCGCTGCTGGGAATTACAGGTTTATGTACATCTGGCATTATTTGTCGGGCTCTGGTGCATAGAGCAAAAGCAGACGCTCATGTTTAATATTCCATTCAACGCTTGCCAAGTCACCCCCATCCCTCTTTCGGCTTTTAGGAAGATCTCCTGAAGTTACCTAAACGCAGAGGAAGTTTATCAATCTCCCGCAAAGCTCGCGGAATAGCGTCGGCACACACAGAGACCCGATTTCCACATCAGAGACCCGAATGCCGAGACTTTCCTTTGATGTGATTTGTACCTTGATGAAAAATGTAAAGACTGCTTTGAATCAGAACTTTTCTTTGTTCAGTTGCTCTTTTGTTTTGTATTCGCCCCGTTACCTTTCGTAATGTTTTCTTTTCAGTTTTCTTTTGAGATTTGTAGGAATCTGTAGATGGGACTTGATTGATGTACATTGTCGAAATAATAATAAATAAAAACAAATAAATAAATAAATAAATAAAATTCACCTGCTGCGCATGTCACTCCTTAGCACTATCATATTACCGATAATTTGATAAATAATGCACAGATTTCAATGCGCTGATAGGAACGTAAAAATCGATGAAAGATACGCACGGGCTTCGTAAAAATACTCGAATATTCGACCCTTACCTTCGATCATAGAATGTGTTAATACTGAATTAACTTTTAACATTTTCACTAGACTTGACCCAAGTTTGTTGGTACATAAAATATCAAAACAGTAAACTGAAGCAATAAACTTATATATATACCTTCGCAGGCTGTCGCGTAGATCGTTGGGTGACCGCGAAGGTAAGCTGCGTACGCCCGAGAAAAGCCAGTCGACCAGAGCGGCCAGTCTGCATTTTCACGTATCTTGGAGTATTTTATTGCGACTTAGAAAAGAAAGTCCATCTCCCCAATCACGTGAAAAGGTACTGTGTTCAATTTGTCAGCATAGCATGTATAACGTCCTTTGTTATTGTTGACAAGGTAACTGAATTTTAGTCGGCAATCGAGCAGCGTAGGAAAATGTGTTTGTGTGTGGTACAAAAATGATATTATAAAAAAATGTTAAAACTAGTGTTTCTTACACCATGCTTTATTCCTTTACAGCTCAAACTGACTGTTGTCTAAGCTTTAACTCTTAGACCTCTAAGCTGCCGCATTATCTTATCAACAGACCAACCCTGTTCTGGTTGTGAACACAAATAGGGAGGTGCGCGTCATACCTACGTGCTGTACTTACCGGAGATGGGTATTAGCAACACTTGCAAGGCAGCCGACAGGTGTCGTTTGAGTGACAATGCGGTGAACAGGCAATGAACTCACAATCTCACCGGGAAAACGAAACTACTGGACCAGCAAATGATGTTTTAAAGAACCCTCTTTGTGTCTGATGTAAAATGTAAAGCTGTCTTTTCTACGCCTTTGAGCCAGCAACGGTCATTTGTCTCGCTATAGACAACCACGGTGCATGTGTTCTTTGTCATTGTCAATGGGATCATGTGGGATTGCCTGATGGGGAGTCAATTGCTGAAGGGCTTGTCACACAGAATCCAAACGTGCCCACGTGGAAACCAGTCGCGTCACCGTGACTCCGGGAATCGGAGAACACCACGTACCCGTGACTTCACACAACCCGGCAGCGTGATACAATGGACGGTACATGTGACCATGGGCGAGCGGTACGTCCACGATGCGACCAACCCGCGATATCGCGACACCATAGCATGAATGAACACCATGATAAAAACTCGCCCCAGGGCAAGGGCAGGGCATATCAAAAGATTCATTCGGAGAAATTGTGACGCAAGTTCTTTTGTGCGTTTAAATATACTATTCTCAACACTGCAGAATTGAATTTTGGAAAGGCGAGTCCAAAGGTGTTCGGAAATTCTCTATTGCTGTCAATCGACCCCCCCGCCCATGATGTAGTTTTTCTCATTTCCCCTACTCATCACAAGAAGACCCCCCCCCCCCGCATTGACCCTCTCTCCATTATGGCAGTAATACTCTCTCCCTCATCACCCCACAGTGTAACCAAACCATATTTCTCCCCCGCCCGCCGAGAAAAGGAATTGCCCTTCTGACCTTTCATCGCCCACCAATACATGAACAAGGAATATTAACTGCCCACCTAGAGACCGCTCGCGAACACGTTTTTTTTTGCGCGTAAACAGCTTTGTCAGGTGCCCCAACAGTAGCAACATACGTAGCAAGTTCGTCTTATATATATATATATATATATATATATATATATATAGAGAGAGAGAGAGAGAGAGAGAGAGAGAGAGAGAGAGAGAGAGAGAGAGAGAGAGAGAGAGAGAGAGAGCTCTCTCTTCTCTCTCTCTCTCTCTCTCTCTCTCTCTCTCTCTCTCTCTCTCTCTCTCTCTCTATATATATATAATGGGGACAAAACGCCCTCTCTCACCAAATCGAAAATTTCCTAAAATAAAAGCGTGATGTGACTGATCAGCGATTTGTTGTTCAAGACCTGATATACTGTTATAAAATATTCAGGGAGGGAGCTTGCCTCTTCCATCTCCTCCTACAAGGATCCGCATTGATGCCGAAGACCAAGGTGAACCTCTCTAAGTTCCAGCGTGCGGTATACGTAAGTGAGATAAGTAAGATCACATCCCAGGGGGTATGTGGTGAATAAAAATAACCGCCTCGAAAGAACAACTGCAAACTCAGTAATCTGAAGGATTGGATCAATTCTTGACATTCTTTTTCTTTGGAATCGATGACAGACGAGGACAACTATACCTGTGATATCTTTGATCAGAATGCGGAAATGAAAATTCCTGGCTTATCTCTCCCCGTGGAACAGAAACGGACCAACTCGAACACTAAAACATATGGAAATATTTCTCTCTGCAATATTTGATAAAAAGGGGCATCCCTAATGTACAAGTTCAACTAGTTTTGAAAACTCATAATTAATAGAGCGGTGCGGCACAGGTGATAAACTATGACTTTTAAAACCAGAAAGTGACATATTGCACAGTGTGGTTTGTTTATAAAAGCTTGCTTGTGACGGAAGTAATGACGGCAGCATTCACGAAGCGTGGCAACGCTTAAGAAACATCCTGTTATTTTCGACACTGTGTACACATTACCACGTGTCTTGTTCATTCACTGAGATTCTTCGAATTTCTTGTGCAACTTTTGGACTTTATCTTTGTAAGAAGAAACGTCGATGCCAATGCGCCACTCAATATCTCTCATTGGTCCCTCTTCAGCCACCTCTTGCAACTCAAGTATGTTCACTAAGCGATTTCAGATTACGGAATTTAATAACTTCAAAAATAAGATCATTTATATTTATATATCATAAACGGGGTTCCTATTCAGAAAGTTAAAAACCAATATTTCCCCTGCAGTATGTACTTGTAAAACCTGTACTGTGGCTCCATGTCTCTAGACAACGTTGTGGTGAAATTAACAAACAATGTGAAACGAACAGGAAGCGACCCCTATAATAATCGTGACGTTGTTAATTTAAAGAGCCGCGGCTGTGAGTTAAAAATAACCATTGACGTCACTTTGGGACCCTATTGATAATTGTTTTTCAGGAAGATTGATGGGTTTTGCATCGACTTGGATCTGACATAATAACACCAAGGCCTGACCGGAGCGCCGTCCTGACGGCAGATAATAAAAATATTGACAGTGCACTTGTTTTAATTCCAAACAGCAACAAACGAGCGGACGTCGCTTGAAGATTAGCATCTCTCCAGTTTCATTAATTGATTCCGGTTGATACGTCACTCGTCGACGGCCTGACACCTGTTCATTATTTTCTACTCAGCAAATAGTGACGCTATAATGTCTGTCGACTGATCGCTGTCGTAGCATGATACCCCATTTCCGTATAAACCGGTCATCGGTTATGTAGCGCTGTTGACAGCGAATTGGCGAAAAGAAACTGTCTCTGAGAGAGAGAGAGAGAGAGAGAGAGAGAGAGAGAGAGAGAGAGAGAGAGAGAGAGAGAGAGAGAGAGAGAGAGCGTCAATGTAAAAGCTTACGAGGGAGGGTTAAACATTGTAAAACTTGATTAGTTACGATAATTTTTGAAATACTAATTATAAATGATAAATGAAAAAATTGTTAATGTTCCTCATGCTATCAAGGCGTCGACTGAAATTCACAAGTCAAGTTGACGATCAAGGTGCAGCTCTCTGATTTTACTATACGTGTTTTTACATTACAGCTCACTAGCTTCGTCCTCTGATATATTTTACCTGGTCTTTTTTATTCTGTTTGTAAAGCACGGCTTCCGAAGTCATATTGAATAGCAATACAAAGCATTCAACTTCTCATCACAACTTGCTCGTGTGTGGTGACTTTAATTCCGCCATTGTAATAAAAAACACACTTTGTGTACAAATTGTGTAAAATGAATTATATTGGGAAGGCGAATAATTTGCATTGTAGTGTACTCTTTATAGGGAAGAGCAGAAGAAATAAATTAAAATATATTATGAAAGATTGTAACCTGAAACTGACATCATACTATGTCCGGAGGGCCATTAGCTGTTGAATCGTGTGGAATTTAAAAGGGTGAATCGATATACTTTTCATTCTATGATTCTCTGGAGAGCTTTGCTTATCCTAGGTATTCCCTTTCCGAACAGGAACGGATCTTGTATCTATTTACGCAGTGAATTGGGTTAAATATAATCTTACAGCAGAACAGATTTAAGTCGATCCCGTGCGTAACACCATAACACTGTTATCAGAGATATGTCAGTCTGTTGATACGTAATATGCTGTCTTAACTTAGAATAGTAATAATTGGCTCCTGTGGGGCTCATATCCGAATCGGATTCGGTGTCGCTGAATCCCCCGACCGCACACAAAATAAGATAAAAAAAGAACGAAAATATAGTATGTGCCCGAAACTTCAAAGTTTTAAACCTCCTCTCGAACTTTTTCGGGGAAAACAATTGTCTCTCATAATCAAGAATGAAAATCAGGTTTCACATTTCTAATTTTCGTCATCAGACGAATAAATAACATTACCGATACTGGAAAGTCAAAATGGTAGCTATGCCCCATGTTGAAATTATGGGAGGGGGGGGGGAGGGAGTCAAATTTTCAAATTTCACAAAGGCGAGACAACGGGCATTTAATCCATTCTTTCGGCTTTTCAATGAAATCAACACAAGCACAAGCAGCGGACCTTAAAAAACACTTAAAAAAAATTGAGAGCCCGAAGATTCTGTCTCGAAGCAGCATTCCGCCGTATATGGGATATTTCCGATGGATTTAATGACCTACGATTATCGAATTCACTTTGAGGTGTCTAGAAATTCACGGTAGTGGTGAGAGAGGTTGAATTCTTTCAATCGATACCCGCCGCTTCTGTTGAGTAATCGCTGACTGTATTTTTAGCGCTGACGCTGTAAGACTCCCTTAGAAAATGTTCTGTGAGTTTATAATTAAAACCGAGACCATGTAATGCATATCGGGACGCCCACTCAATGACGGAATGTGCTTAAATTTGTCCGGCACAACAAACACTCTAAAAGGTAAAATGAATGTCATATTAAAACGCATTGTTGTAATTGGTTATTTTCTGAATGATAAAGCGGCTAGATAGAGCGTCCTGTCATGCGTGGGTCTACGGCTCAGTGAATCAATAATTCACATTTTGCTCGAGGGGGGGTTTTCGTACGCCCACGTAACACCCTATTATACTCTCTTAAAATACCCGGTGATGCCGAACAAATAAGAATTCTTGATGAGTTTTTTTAAGTATTTTATTGTGTCTCCGAAAACAAAAGATACCTGAAAATAAACTTTTCGCGAGAGACCGAATTCAACTTGAAGTGCACGCCGGCACTTGAAGTCGACGCCGTCACAGGGGAGCTGATGCGCATGCGCGCTTGAGTGAGAGCAGGTAACCTACATATAATGGAATTATAATTTTACAATAACATACTTTGCATGTACATTTCGTCAATAGCTTTTCCAACCAACATGGTTATCCGATTATGTTGAATCGATAGCACTTGGCTCACAGGTGCCCCATCTGCACGCCAGTGTAATACGAAACAGTTGACTGAAATCAGAACCGGAACTGATCTACAGCTCGCCACCAAAGCTACTTGCTTACGGTTGTCGCCGTGGCTTTTGTGGGCAGGCAGGGGCCTGCTCATACTAACACAGAGTTAGACATCTTGTCCGTGTATACCTTAGTGACTGGGGAGTGACATGTTGAAATTTATCATTACAATTGTAATTGGCGGAATTTTGAATGATAGTACCATGAACACCTGGCTCTGGATATTCAACGGCAGTCCATTGAACGACAATGGTTGGCACAAATACATATAAGAAAAAGGGCGACTAGACATTACAGGGAGTTGAGGCGGTCAGAAATGTATGGAATTGCTGAAAGATTAAGAGGCAGACAGAGTAACAGACAGTGAGACAGTTGGAGGGGTATCGAGGCGAAACAGGTGATCATCCAATTATAATTGATAAGGCAGAATTGAGGACACTGTACACAGTGTATATAAACTGCCAAAACAGTTTGTTTAAATGAGAGAGAGAGAGAGAGAGAGAGAGAGAGAGAGAGAGAGAGAGACGGAAAAGGTTCCGTCTTGTGTACAAGGCTATAATGTCAGATGTTGACAGGTTAAAACGCAGAGAAGATGAATTGTATGACGGTTGACATTTGATATTACGATCAAATGGAAATAAATTTCAGATGTAGCGCAAAATACTGCCTAATGTGTTATAGCGTGACGTGGTTTTGGAATTAAAGGTCTGACGTTCGATATCACCCGCGTTTCCCGCGTCATACTCGCAAAAAAAGACAGACTGTGTAGGTACACGGCCATAATCCGATTATGAACGCTTTAAGTGTAGACCGTACCTATACGCGTGATGTTCCGATTATATGTGGGAAGAAATCACTATCTCGGTGCACGATGTACAACTGATGTCGTCATATGCGAAAGTATATTAAAGAAATCTTAGGCAGCCCAGGAGAAGGAGGGTGGGGTGTTTGCAGGTGATCAAAGCGAGGCACAGTGGATGATATACCTAAAAATGTGCATAGCTAGCTTATCGTTACCTCCGTCCCAGGCTGTGTACAACGGTCGCTTGACGATAGGCTAACATTGCTAAGAAGACGATCATATCGGATCGTCTGGCGTTGCTACACAGTGGAAAATTGACCCTCTGCAGAAAAATAGTCTCTGTATCCCTTTTTAAAACTGTACAACTCATGTGTACGCTTCCCCTTTATTTACTTATATTTGTAATCCTCCTCTTGCAGTATCAAAATTGAGTTCCACTTTAAAATAGAATGAAAATAAAACCAAAACAAAGAAAAGCCAAACAAACAAATAACAACGACAAAAAATAAGGAAATTCAGAATTATTTAAAGGCGGAGCCTCCCTTTATAAGGGCGCCAACCTAAGGCGGCGTTCAATGTGTAAGTGGACACCAAACAGGCAACATGAGGGCACACGCTCCAGAAAATGCCACTTTTTATTTTTTTTCCGACCGCAAAAACGCTGACAGACTGCCAAGCGGTCAGCAAGAAGCTGCTGCCGATCGAACTTTGTGGATATATTCAAATTCTAACGTGACTGGAAGATGTTTTTTAAGGAAATTCGAGTGTGGTGCTGGGGAATAAATGACCGTTGGCAATTTGAACCGACCGTCAATCAAACGGTTATATAAACTCTATTTGCAGGATTAGCAAAAGGTGACAAAAGACTGAAATCAGTTTCTGTAATTAATGAAATAGAAATCAAACATCGTACTGGCCATGTGTTTGACTGGGAGGAGAACTCCACTAATGCGAGAACCTGGGATTGAAAAGTGCGGCTTTAAAAACAACACCGGACCCGAACAAGCATATTGACAAACACTGAAGTCCTGCAGTCTCTTCACACAAAAACCCAATTTATGTTTTATTGGGTGACTAAATAATGTTTGGCTAACGGTTACCCTTCTTGTACCTTACATTTACAATAGCTTTAGCTGCCTAAGCAGGTCTTTAACTTTCGTCATTTCACGGGTGTAAGGACCATGCTCAGTGGACTTTTTGAAGACGTGCCGTGAAATCAAAATTAGCCGCATATAACAAGATAGCCGCATAGCAAACTTGGCGTCAAACAGAGAGAGAGAGAGAGAGAGAGAGAGAGAGAGAGAGAGAGAGAGAGAGAGAGAGAGAGAGAGAGAGAGAGAGAGAGAGTGTTTGGCTCATCGAGAAGAAGTACAAAGCATTACACGATAACGGCCTCTTTCGGATCTGTTGAAAGCTTTGTAACTAGCCTATTCGTTTTCCTCCAGGTTCCTGACAAACCATCAACTTCACAATAATCGATTACATGTAGAGATTCCCGGCAGGCATAATGAACTCGACAAGTTTAGCAGTGTGACACCCATAACAGTTTCTCTTCAAAGTTGCTCCCGCTATGTCCGGTGCGACCGACCACTATATAATGTCTCGCGTGCTTCTACGGTGTTGTAATCTTTCCTTTTTTGAATGAAAACATGTTCATCAATTACACGGAATGTTAACAGTCGGTGATCGGACCAATTGTCAACGCTGACGGAAGCTTCCATGGTTATTCAGTCGATTTCTTTTCAGGGTCCCATTCTTTGGGTCCCATCACAGTCGCGAGTGGAGTGATACGTACCGGCCGCAACGTACTATGCATATAATAATTGGAAGTTGGGAAACGGAATGGCCGTTTTACGCACCCCTCGCCGAGTTTGGAGGCCGATTTCCCTCACAATAAGCCTCAACTATATACTAAACCAGCATCGATGGCCTCCAATACATCTTAGAATTCATACCTACAAGCCTCTTTGCGTCAAAAACGACCTTCTGTCCGTTTTTGGGTGCGATTTCCGTGTTTTTTGACGTGATGGAACACTTTCATTCTACAGCTGTGGGCGGGGTCAGACCAGCCGCGCTGTGATTGGCTAATTTTTTTTCGATCGACCCCATGATGACCTCTCTTGTTTTGATCGCTCGTTTGAGGCATAAATACGGCCCGGTGGTTTCAATCGGGTTCGAACTCATATAGGAAATGAAGGCTACTTCACACCTGCTCTACCAAAGTTGTTTTATATTACGATATGGTGAATAACAGGATCATTGTAGTTATTTTGTTTGGAATAAATGGCGAGACACTGGCGAATCGATAGTGCTATGACCCTGTATAAATATAGTAAAGGGAAAGCAATTCCACACGTACACATCGTCCGCGACGCGTCCATAGATTGGTGGTTTGCGTTTAATGTATAGTAATGTGTAATTTTTGTTTCACTGTCTTGTATATAGAACCGATTTCAGGATTTTAATTCCAAGCGCGCCGTCCTCCCTGTCACAACGCTTGTCCCACTGCGAAACACACACATCCTGTGTAGGAAAAAAACACCAACAAAACACTGCAGACTCACTAGAATGCTTGTACAGAACAGACAGCCGAGAGACACCGAACGAAGTTGATACATCAACACAGATGAGCGGCAACTTAACCACACAGTTGGAAGTCTCAAGTAAAAAACAGTTGGTGAAATGTACCTTCACGTCTCAGAACTCGACATCACAGTACATTCGCAGTGAGCACCGTACATGATTCAGTGTCTTCACCACACATCATAACGGGCACAGAGAGTCAAATCCGCCTTCAACTCTATGTTTAAAATTTCGCCAAATTTTCTCCCTGCACAGTTTAATATTGATGAAAGCGTTGCAGATTCAATTTCCTTATATGTTGACCTTTCAATTATGACATTTTGGCATCTGAAAATAGCTATGCGATAATTAATTATTCATATACACAATAGGTGAAAACACAGTCAACAGCCAAACGATCGTTAACTTGTCATTTCATAAAAATAAGAGGGAAACTCAAAAAATAAAACGAAAGTTTCATCAGCTGTGTTATCTCAAACACTTTAAGAATTAAAGCGAAATGAAAAAATTAGATTAATGTTTTTTGGGGTTTTTTTTTCAGATATATTTTTCATTTTACAACGCGGCAAATAGGCTTGATTTCCCATAGAAAACAATGACGTATAATACACCGAACAGACTGCACACTTCTCGCCGGTGCAAATTCCTCAATTTTGAACGAATAATGATGAAATTGAATGAATAATGATGAATTTCTCCATGAAAATGTTTTATTTGCATTTTTTTATTCCGATCACTGAAATATACGGACTGTTGCCGTCCATATTTTGGCGATCTTACGGCGTGTACATATGCAGAACAAGGGTCTTAAATTGACGCATTTTAACCAGTATGCGTCTCATAAGTTGTACAGCCCAAATATCTGTCATTTTGTTGTAATATAGACCAAATTTGGGCGAATATCAACGATAAAAATTCCAGTAAATTTGAAAAAATAAAACAGAACGGAGGCGAAAGGGCGCAAAGTGTCCACTGTCATCGAGCGGTGTACGTTATCGATCGATATTGTTTATTGGAAATTGATACTATGTTGTGTTGCTCACTCGCATGACCTTCCCACCCAAAAATGGCGCAAAACTTGGCCAATGTGCGCCAAAATGTGCTGAAACATAAACACATCACAAAAACTGTAAAGAGTGTCGACGATTCAATTTAAGTTCAAGAAACCAACGGATACGTTGGTACTATGGTATGTAAGTCAATATATACGGGTTATTGTGGACATATTCATGACGTGACCTGAACGCATGAGCCGATACGCCAGCAGATTAACGATTTCGATCGATATTCTATCGAAAATAAATTGATACAATGTGTTCGCTGTCGTCACTAGCAACCGGCCAAAAAGTGCTCCGAGGTAAAAATAGCTTCGCAGAATATGAGACACTCGGGCATAGTTTCGCCCCGCAGTGGTTGTAGCTTTTGAGTAACGGTGTAACAGTCTTCTCGAATATGCCTATCAGCAATCCCTTTCTATAGCCTAATTTTAATGTCTCCGCTAGGTGACAAGATACCATACGTTGTGAGTTCGAACCCGATTGAAACCACCGGGCCGTGAGCGATCTAAACAAGAGAGGTCATCATGGGGTCGATCGGAAAAAATTAGCCAATCACAGCGCGGCTGGTCTGACCCCGCCCACAGCTGTAGAATGAAAGTGTTCCATCACGTCAAAAAACACGGAAATCGCACCCAAAAACGGACAGAAGGTCGTTTTTGACGCAAAGAGGCTTGTAGGTATGAATTCTAAGATGTATTGGAGGCCATCGATGCTGGTTTAGTATATAGTTGAGGCTTATTGTGAGGGAAATCGGCCTCCAAACTCGGCGAGGGGTGCGTAAAACAGCCATTCCGTTTCCCAACTTCCAATTATTATATGCATAGTACGTTGCGGCCGGTACGTATCACTCCACTCGCGACTGTGGGTCCCATGTCTGTCGTCGCGTCGCCCCCCGCGCTGGGCGCCGCCAACCGCTTGTCTCGAACAGTTCAAGTTTTCCGACGGAGTAGCTTGAAGTCGTCTCGCTGGGTTGGCGGCACAAACTTTCAAAACTTGCGACGATTAAACAGACCCGTGGAAATGCGTGTCATGGTAGACGGTTCATAGAAAGCGAGTTTGTATATAGGTCAACGAGGACAGGGGTCACCAGGTCACTGACGCAGATTTCGGTCGGTTCCCGAATGGAATCAATCAGTGATGACGGAACCGGGAAGGGTTGGACTGTGTTTTGGACCTTCATAGTACGGGTACTTTTTCTCTGAGTATGTAACGTTTTGAACGAGACAAATTGCAAATCTGGTTCTTATCACATGAGGAAATATATTCTACGTGCACAACTCGTGTGCAGTATTTCAAAGAAATTAATCTTTGGTCGTTTCCTTCCAATATTCCGTGAACACTTTAGCAAGCCGATGGGGAATTGATTCACTGGGTTTTACAAACGCTATAAACGGTGCTTCAAATATTAACAATGACGCTGCAAAAAGGTTTTCCTTGACAGAGTTCTGAGGAAATATGACTGATTGTATTTACATCATTTCAAATTTGGCGAGAAAAGCATCCGTCATTCGCAACCACCGCTCGGACGGTTCGTCGTTCTTTTTATTTTTCATTTATGAGGAACCGATTCTATACTTTATAAGCTTCATTTGCGATTGCTGAGGGATTCGACACGGTACAGGACTAATGTCCCAGCGCGGTCGCTCCACAAATGAGAGACCGTGGTCCCCCGCGTGGTCCCAGGGAGCCGGATAGCATGGATAGAGAGTGCATTACAACATCATCACTTGGCGATGACATTGCGGGCGCCACCTACGACCAGCTGTGGTGATCATCCGAAATGCGTAACTACAAGTCAGTATGTCGGCTTCTGTACGGGCGAAATTAGCCTCAGAGATGTGCGTCGAAATTTAGTCGCGTTGTGGTGCAAAGAGTCTGTAAACGTCTCTTTTCGTAGATAGTCTCGCAATAATTGAGGAACTGGACGTGCTTGACACAAACACAAAAATTACATGTCATGTATGTGGATATCATAGAACTTACAAATATAAATACATGAAAGTACGATACCCCCTTCCCCACTCAACACAGAAATAAGCAGACCGATAAAAACTACGAGATGACTTCACAGAGAAGATACTGACGATGTTGTGTCTCTTGATGTGGACTACTCTACAATCTAAATTTTACCATGCTAACCAGCAGATTGTCTGCAATAGTCTAGACATGTAGCAATGGAAAGGCACGCTAGTGTGCTGTTTCCGATGCATTTGAAGGCCTCCGGGCCGGTCCATATACAAGAGGAGGGTAAAAAAAAAAAAAAAAAAAAAAAATAACCCCCAAACCCCCAAAAACAAACAGTACAAATCCAGTTTGCTATGATTGATACATACATATGAAGTTATGAAAATATTGAAACTTTACAGAATGGGAACGCACTAAAAATAATTCCCCAGTTTGCAAAAGTTAAAAAAGCTTTGTAGACACAATTACAGGGTTTGAAAGTTGGTCACTGTTTCTAAAGCCGAGAAATCGGTCAAAATTTTATAAACTTGGTTCTAACATTGCTGCAATAGTTAAGTATTGTTTGCTAATATATGTCATCATATAACAGACATTACTAGGAGAAAGTGATACTCGTCCTATAATTTACAGATTTTTGCTGATACATGGACATTGTTTCTTCCCTTGCTCTATCATGAGGGGGAGGGCAGCACAACGAAAACTTGCCTGGAAATGAAAAAAAAAAGTGTTCCATGACCACGTACATTTAAGATGCCTTTGTATTGTGTGCAAGATCTCACTGTAGCTTGTAAGGACAGCTTGGCTCTCTATTGTTGTTTAATGATTACATCTGCTGCACTTGTCTCAAAAGTTGACAAAGATAATTATATTTTCCCTTGTTGTGACTGCCACGCACAATAAAATCCAAAACGAGAATTACGTTTCTCTTTATAGATAATGCCCAAGTGTGTCGTTCAAGATTGTCGAAGTTCTACAGCAGTCGATAAACCTGTCTTGAAAGACGATCAGTCGGCATTTCCCGTGAGTCCCACCAACAATATCGACCACATTCCTCAACACAGCTTCGTTTGTGGCGTGACGTGGCAAACCAAGTAGTTTCTGCACCATGTTCTCTGAATTTTCTCTAAAAACATTGAGATATTGAAGACTCTGTATCTCTGAACCACAAGATAAAATAGTTAATACCATAGTATCAAAAAGTCTGAAATGTGAACGAAAATCAAAATATTTCGACTTCCATCAGGCTATTAAGAGGGATATTTTTATCTAATTATCGACATCATCAGTTGAACCCTTTTTAAACAATGGCCGGAATAAAAAAGGTACATCGAATCTCTATAAAATTCATTGGATCATCTGTCAGGTCCAGGACATTTACACAATTTTGATTTTGTGATACGTCATTTAGGCCCCTTACCTTCCTGTGATAAGTATCCCTATCTGACCGTGTATTAAAATTAAAGACGGGCCAATCTCATCTGCCATAAAACGCGCAAGAACTCCAAGTTTTCTGAGTTTATTCCATGACATTCTTTGTACAAAGAGTTTAAGTAGTCGTACCAAGTTTGATTATTGATCTCATTTACAATGTTACTTTTTGCGGCCAATGACAGTTTACCGATATTAAAACATTTAAAATGATTTGTGGCAAGCACATGAACACGCATTGACAATGATACACAAACGCCCACATAAACGCATATACTAGTAGTTATTTATTCACGGTCGCCTCAACAAGTGAGATCAAATTACACATTCCGTCTAACAAAAGATACAATAGCAGATAATCTGCCGGCCCAATGGACTTGAATGTCACTTTGAAAACGGAAACAGAAACAAAGGAGAAGGCAATACGCATCAATAAAGGTGTGACAAAATTGGTTAAAAAAGAGATAGTTCATGATAAGCGTGTTTATACAAGCTATCTTCCACCCCCCTCCCCCACAGAAATGCTCTTTCAGCAGTGATCCCAACCTTATTTTGTTGAAAGAAAAACCCTCAATATTTTTAAGCATATCTGCCGAAACTTCTTTGAGACAATCGGGATTACATGTTAATAAATCATTATAGAATGCCCAATACAGTGTTAAGTGAATCTCCCTTTGAACTGAATTACTCTGACAAAATTTACCAAGTTTTCCATTTAAACTCTCGCGACGAAATCTTCCAGTTTCGAACCGAAGGAGCGATACACAAGCACAAATTTGTACCGATAGTGTTAGTGTTGCTGATAGGATAGATTTGATGTAACAAACATTTAATTTGCACTCTGTATCGAGCTTTAAACGAAATATACGCATGTAACTTTGCTTGTGTCTGGCATTTCCCCGCTACTCTGACTCAAGGATGGACAAAAACGTTCTATTAACCATGGAAATATCAATGTCCAGGAAATTTTCCGCTTCTACTTTCAGGATATCAAAATTCTTACAAATCTCAATAGACAAATTATTATGTTTATTTAAGGCAAATCCCCCTTTTGTAAGCCTTTGTTCGTTCAGGGTAAGAGGTCTACTCAGAAACCGAACCATATTGACATGTGTACGACACCGATTCCAAACAGTATCGCGAGTCCGGATTGCGTGAGTTGGCGTAAACCTATGAACCGCGAATTAAATCTAATTTTCAATGCTGATCTACATCACATATATCATGTTTCCACATATACCCTAAAAAGACTATTTTAGGGCCTATGGTATTCCAAAACCTCAAAATGCAGAACATGGTCACACATGCGTTGTGTAATTTTGTACAAGATTCAAACCAAAAATTGTTCAGAACTTTATCTTGTGAATTCAATGCACAAACTGCGCATGCTTTGTTATGTTTGCAGCTCGCGACAAAGCGTCATAAGTGAAAGACGAACCTAAAAATTCGTTTAATACAGCCACAAGATATTTATACGTATGAATATAATCAACCGAATTTCCATAGTGTGGAAATCAAATACCTTTCTCGTAGTGATTTGTTCCCTGAAACGGATGACCTTTGACCTTCTAAAATTAACTGAGAGACGGAACCAATTACTCACTTGATTAAACATCGTTTGTGTAACTACTTCCGAAAGACGATGTCATCCGCATAAATTATTATACAGACATTATAGTCAGCAAATAAAACTATGCCAGGAGTAATGCACGGGTCGTTTGGTTCATGCAGTCAAGATATCATTCTTTTCACAACTCAAGCCTACACTTACGTGAGTGGATCGGGTACCAGCGTAACGCGGGGTTCACATCCCGAGTGACATTTCATTTTATTGTTTTGCGGGGGAAACCTGAGATTATAGAGAGCAGTTTTGTGTTTTGTTTGCTACCAGCATTAGTCGCAATGACGTGGATTCCGACGTGAATTCTGAAGGAGTGAAATCAAAGAAAGGGAAAAACGAAAAGTGCATGTGTGTAGTCTGGCATGAAATGCCAGGGGAGCGTCTGCGTCGACATCGTTTGATTTAAACCCTTTCAGCGTCGCAGTGTTTCAGAACCATGTTTTTTTCCGACTATGTGTTTTTGGTGGTGGGCCAGCAGGTGTTTGTTCGGCTTCTTTCAGACCCTAAAATTTCATCTGGCTTAACCCCTTTCATCGCTATGGTTTGGCCAAAAAGCCATCACTTTCCATGGTGACTGTGGACCTGTTTACAGGGAATTGGTGGCGCACAGGTGAAACGTTGAAAGCACCTTGGAGACAATATTCAGACTCAGTTTTTACAATATTTCACTGGTATGTTTGTTGAATGGACTCTTTACGAATCTTATGCAGTGAATGAAATATTCACTGCCTTATATCTGCGAATATATCCAAAATTTAATCTTTTCCTCTCAGAGTTAACGTATAGAAAACAGCCATCGAGAATTACAGGTATATCTTTCAGCAAACTTCAAGTAATTTGTTTTTTAAGTACCAATAATTTGCGCTGTAGTCCTGTCTTTCATTCTAAATCTTGAAAGGGAATGGTTTAAAGTTTCCTTGAGGAAAGTACAAACAAACGCTTAAAGTTTGGGGGCGCGCATAAGTTACCAGAAAAGATCACTGTAGTCAGGGCCTGTTAGCGCAGCGCATTTTCGGACTCTATATATATATGTAACAGCATTATTTTGAGTAAACTATTGCTGGGACTTCATACTTGCCTTCAGACTTCTAATCTTTTTATTTTTTGTAAAACTTGGCACATCCCGAAACAAACAAACAAACAAACAAACAAGAAAAAATTAGCTATACCAGAGATGGTCCGACAAACATGCTATCACCCCATGTATGAATGAAAAAGAGTATAGCCTTTATGGACTGAAATTGGCAGGGGTACCCTAACTTACAATACATCGATTTCACTATCGCTAAAAACCAGTGACTGTACGTGATGCCTCGAGAAGGGATATCGCTTTCAAACACTCTCAGAAGACGGACGTCATAGAAATAAGTCCCACCCTGTTTAAGTATGAGTACAGCCGTATTAACTGGCTTGGCGACTATAATACTGCATAATATACTGCAGGTGTTTTTCACAGTAATACGCCTACACACTAAAGTGCGAGTCGCCTCTACTATCTGATGAAGGCGCTGCATGAAATGCAAGTAACAGATACAATATACATATATGTATATATATATATATATATATATATATATATATATATATATATATATATATATATATATATATATATATATATATATATATATATATATATCGAAGTATACAGATGTCCTCGTGGGAAATTACTGTGCGCTGTGCTCGATGCGGAAAGCAGAGCTTTATAAATAATAACACAAATTACTTCAAGTACAAAGTAAAAATATATGTTACTTAAGTTTCATGCATCCTGCAATCTTCAGACAGAAGTGACAATATCTGTTACATAAGTTTCATGTATATTTATTACATTTATTTGAGAACACATAACTTCCCCCATTTTCTGTATACGTTAGAATATTGACGTTCTGTCCATGGAACATCTCACATCATCGTACCCGTAAGGGTATGGTCACGGACCGTTCATGGTTTGTCCATGTATTGCATAAATAGGTTTGTGGTGCGTAACGGTTCATGGTTCCATTAACTTGAAATATCGTAGCTCCAGTATTCGACTTTCATCGATTATACCGAATACATGATCATGCATGTTAAGCCCCTTTTTGCCTGTATCTGGTATTTTGTTCATATGTGCCAAGCGGCAGAGTATCAACAGCCGAGAACAACTGTAAGGCATTAAACCCCCCACCCCCACTTCCCTCCCCTCAAGGGCAAAAAGTATCATGATCATAGTGGGAAAGGTGACGAAAACTTTAGGCCGAATCAGACCTGGGTTTGCTCTGGCGAATCAGGGCATGCAGCGTGTATATCATAAGGCATTTGCAGATGACAGTTGTCACACGAACTGTTTGGTTGAATGTGACTTTTACATATGATATGCAATTCTCGCTGAAAAATTGAAGACTTCCGGTACCCAACGTTACGTCGCACTATGAAATTATACATGTACTATACCATTGAAACGTATACACACAGAGAGAGAGAGAGAGACATGTATATGCATGTATATATATATATATATATTTTTTTTTTTCACATTTTCTCATTTTGTGTGCACTTCTCGTGCAAACAGAATATCATCTGGTAATTATAACTGTCAATTTTCTCCTGACGACAAAGCGCCCCCTGACTTGCGGGTGGGGGTCCCATTAAATTTTATGTCTGCCGGTCCATTCTAGAATCGTTGTACGGCTAAAACGTTGCACCGGAAAAAAGACAATATATGGCTTGTCATTCGAGTATAGACAAAAAAATGATTCTGTAAAACTTCATGAACGACAAAAAGTCAAACAGTGGACTTGGGTGACGACAATCAGCTTGCTGTCAAAGGTCACATGAACTTCAAGGAAACTCCCAAGTTACCCTGCAGATGCTTGATATAAGAGTAAGTGTACATGTTGAAGGTTCCACACAGATTTACTGTGGTACACTGGTAGATTGTAGACTGTATACGTCATCTGCAGCCAATCAACACGGTCTAATGCTACTTGCGAGACCATGGTAATCGCGCGTTTATTTGGTTGGCATTTCCAATACCAACCGGCTAATGTTCCCTTTTGGAACACAGGACATATTAGAATATGTGGAGAATGACCTTGAAAGGGGGGACGACACCATGCTTATTAGTCCCCACGGACACCGTCCGGGGGGACTTATAGGTTTGGTCATGTCCGTGCGTGTGTGCGTCCGTGCGTGCGTGTGTGCGTGCGTCCGTCCGTTCACGCAGATATCTCAGAGATGCAAGAAGCGATTTCATTCAAACTTGGTACAAGGATTACTTCATATGTCATACAGATGCACGTCGATTTGTTTTGTGATACGATCCAATATGGCCGCCAGGCGGCCATTTTATTACGATTTTTTCATGTACAGAGCCATAACTCAGACATGTTTCAACCGATTTTATTCAAAGTTGGTACAAGGACATTGACCTATGTCATAGATATGCACATCAATTTGTTTTGTGATACAATCCAATATGGCCGCCAGGCGGCCATTTTATTACGATTTTTTCACGTACAGAGCCATAACTCAGACATGTTTCAACCGATTTTATCAAACGTTGGTACAAGGACATTGACCAATGTCATAGATATGCATGTCGATTGTTTTGTGATACGATCCAATATGGCCACCAGGCGGCCATTTATTACAATATTTTCATATACAGTGCCATAACTCAGACATGTTTTAACCGATTTTATTCAAAGTTGGTACAAGGACATTGACCAATGTCATAGATATGCATGTCAATTTGTTTTGTGATACAATCCAATATGGCTGCTGTGTGGCCATTTTATTACGATTTTTTCATATGCAGAGGCATAACTCAGGCATATCTCAACCGATTTTATTCAAAGTTGGTACAAGGACATTGACCTATGTCATAGATATGCACATCAATTTGTTTTGTGATACAATCCAATATGGCCGCCAGGCGGCCATTTTATTACGATTTTTTCATGTACAGAGCCATAACTCAGACATGTTTCAACCGATTTTATCAAACGTTGGTACAAGGACATTGACCAATGTCATAGATACGCATGTCAATTTGTTATGTGATACGATCCAATATGGCTGCCTTGCGGCCATTTTATTACGATTTTTTCCTGTCGAGGGCCATAATATTCTAAGGCATATCTTAACCGATTTTATTCAAAGTTGGTACAAGGACATTAACCTATGTCATACATATGTATGTCAATTTGTTTCTTGATATGATCCAATATGGCTGCATGGCAGCCATTTTGTTACAATTTTTTCGTGTCCTTAGCCAAAACTTGGGCATGTCTCAATTAATGAAGAGGACTCTATCCTCTTAGGACATGTAATCAAAGTACCCATTAACAAGTGGGGACTGTGTCATCAACGATGACTTGTTCTCAATAAATTGTTCAGGCTATCCAGTCGGTTGCTTCTACGCATGTGCCACACCGAGGAATATCGTGTGAACGGTAAGAGATCATGGCTACCAAAGCACGCTTCAAAATTGAAACTACTGCTAATATTTTAGCGTAAAGCAGCACAGACTCACAAAACTATGACAGTTATCGTCTTCAAATGTTCAAAATTTATTCCTTGCTGTGAATTCTAACACAACAATCCAGCTCTCAAACGAGTGTAATACCAACTGAGAACAGCCACTAATGACCGTCGATCCAGGAAAAACAAAAGCTCACTTGTATTGGTCGGTAAAGGGCGTCCTACACAACTCACTGGCATCATTGGTTCAGAAGTAACAACATCAACGGAACACTCTTTTCGAGAGATAATAGCTGTAACTTTTGACACTTTTATGATTTTTGTCATTGAAAACATGTCCATTTTATTATTCATTGACTGAAAGTATCCCGAAATAGAAAGTATTAGCCTTGCAAACCAAACGCATTACGCATTGTTGATGAATGAATTCAAATCTGTGCTACAAAAAGTAGTCGACAATTACATCGACCATTGAAGATAAAAGGTTGTGCTGACAACTGAACAGAAACTGTACATAACAGAGAGAAACAATATATTGGAAAATGTGTTCAAAGTTACACAGTTCATCGGGCTTTAATGTAAAGCGAATGACTACAAAGTAACTTCTTTTGAGCTGTCCTCATTTCAACACACAAGTTCATCGGGGAAACTAATGAAATAATTTTAAAATAACTGACCAGAAAATTCTACAATTGGTTTGGGAAATTGGGAGACACCATTACAAAATATTGTAAACATATTAGGCTCTAACTCAAGTTGCCTGCTATTTGCACTTTTTATTGTATGTTTTTATTCATGGGTAAGATGCCCCTTGATGGCAGAGTCCCATTTTTTCAAAAATACATTTTGATATGATGATGTTAGTACTCGCAAAATGTTGGCAGAAGGACACGTGGCATGGGCCATTCATTGTTGACAGTCTGTTTTAGGTAGAATGCGCCTCGGGGACAAAAATTCAAACTCACAAATTTGTACAATACCTTTTTTTGGTCTACCGCTTGGGGGGTGGGGTGGGGGGGTGGGGGGTTCATTTTGAAACTCTCAGGGACTAAAGTTTTCACAAACTGCTCTTGTGAAAATCATTACATTTTCCCAAAAGAGTTAACGCAGAGATGGCAGCCATTTTGAATTTCAACTGTCGGTAAATCCAGCGTAATTTTTTCCCCAAGCATCAAGTTTTTTGCAAGGTGACGACCGATTTTTATTCCAGATTTCAAAAGAAAATGATTTAAAGTTTAAATTTGGAAAGCTTCAACAAGTTGAGCAAAGTTCAATCCTTTCAATTTTGAGGCGCGTTCTACCTTAATATGGGAACCTACAAAATTTGTAGACTCAACTTTGAATATCGCAATTACAGTACATGTACACACTTTGTTTCTGTCGTTCATGTTGCCTGTACATCTTACAAGAAATCTCTCTTGGCTGCAACAACTTTCTAGATTACAAAGCTGGAAAAATTCCATGTTAAACTTCAACATTCACAAAAAATTATCAGTCACAACAATATTTAAATGGAATTTACATATTTTAAGTGTTAAGCCAACATGACGTGGCCAGTCAGAATATTCACTGATGACTGTGACTCCGAAAACACACATATACATGGAGCTTTGACTCAGCTCATTTGCATAAATTTGCATCTCATTCACTCACCCCATGCCGTCTACTTGTGAATCAACCATCGATGATTCTAGTTTGGAAGCCACAGCTACAAAGCCACGCATCACAGTTACTGTCCACTGGAAAGAACACAACACTTATCCCTGTGACCTGTCCTGACATTGACTTTGTGCTGAGAAAAGTTTTCTTCCAAAAATAATTCTCAAGAGTTGTGGGCTGGTTTTTAGTCAAAAATATAAAAATCTCTGGACAAGTCTGATGACGACACCACAAAGAATTACCCTTATAGTCCCAAGCGTATTTCACAAATGCACAAAATCTACTCTCTTTTCTTAAAATACCAATTACAAATTAATTTGAATTAGGTGATTCTAATCAACACACAAAAGTATAGATATGTGAACAGCGAGGTATACAGACACGATGTCTACTACAGGTGGAAAACAGATTTTTCTTTGTCACAAATGTCTGTTGATTTCTTGATCAGAACTGGTGCGATGCAGTGACTGGCAAGATAGGTGAATTTGTTGTTGGTCTGGTAAATGCTTCCAAGAAAAGCACAAGGGAAACCCATGTCATTTAAATTTTCCCAACAGTTGCTAGCAATGGAGAAGCTTTCCTAGGCACCACAGAAGTGAGTGACAACTTGGAATATATCAAAATGAAGGGTAAGTATGAATCACTTTTGGAGTCAGCTGAACACCACTTGTTACCCTTGAACATAAACCTTTCCTTCAAATTTCGAAGAAAACTGATCCATAGAAGGAGAGGGCGGATGGTAACACCTTTGAGATGAGCTGGAGGGGGGGGTCTAAGTAGCACTGTAAATGCAATACACTGTAAACCACAGTTCCCAAGTATTCTTCAATAAAGACACCCCCCTATAGCACCTATTGCCAAATATTCAAATGGCAATCGGAGCTGGCAACACAGAACAAAGCGGAGCACTGAATGTAATAGTGTGAGGTATATTGTTTATACAAAAGCTGGTTTCGTAAAATTTTGTATATGTGGTCACAGAATCTTAGCAACTGCCTTATTAACCAATACTCGTATAAATAAAAACTTTTTTTTTTTTGTGTGCGTGTTAACTTTGCAAAACTGCATTTCAACTTATCACTCAAAATTTAACCTACTGTTGTAATTTTTACAATTGAATTGATTCGATCTCGTCACAAAATCAGGCATTCAATCCATAAAAATTTTGCCAATTAACAACTGAAAATCGAAGAAAGGGTGCTGTTGACAGCCATTGTGTTGTTGGTCTCGTGAGTCCAAGATATGATCTGCGTCGCCAGTTGACGTTCCTGGTGCTGCGTTGATTTGGCTCGGTCAAAGGTCGTCTACTGTAGGGGTGAGTGGGCGAATGGCACCATGATTCGTGACTTCATCTTGCGAATCAGCGGAACTGAAAACAAATGAGACAGAATAAGCCGATGGAGTTATCCAAGTTCAAGTTCCTGTGGAACCTTTTACACTTTTAATGGTAAAACTGAAGTGTAACTGATGGGACTTCTCTAAATACAAGTTTCCTCTCGGATGACGGTCACCATCTCCTCCACCACATGTAAACGATGTCTACATCTCAAGCTGTACACTGTGGCAAGGAATGTATTACAGCATATTGCGGCTCTGATGGTGATTCCTTGCTTAAATACTATAATATAACATCTGCACAAATACTCATTCATTCATCTGCCGTTGCTTTGGTTTCACTAATAGCTACAAACACTTCCAAACTGTACAGCTGCCATGCATCTTGAGAGTGGATTTTGTGCCAAGTGCCATACGAGAATGGCTCTACCCTGCCCCTGGAATAAAATGTTGCACTCTGACTGTTGCAGTATTCTTTGGCGTATGGATGCTGATGACATAATGTTATAGCGGTAAAAACTCACAAATACACATGCATAAACAAACGAACTGGGACACACATAGTTCTGTCTACATTTCTGCACTTGGTTTTGTTTATAACACAGTCTGGGTTTAATTCATGGGATGGAGGACTGAGCTGTGTTGCTGGAAGTACGTGACTCTATCCAACTCTAAGCACAGCCTCAGCTGATATGACTATTTGTAAGTACAGCGTACACTGTGTTGAACATTCAAAAAGCACCCAGATCTATACAGAAATTGGGCCATGATCACCAGGAAGTGGTAGGATTGTATGAAAGCCATGCCCATGGAACAAGCGTTGCATGGGCATGCTTTCATATATTCCTATTGGAAAGACTTGCTGAAAGACAAATATTGCACATTTTATGGTCATGAGAACTCCAATTGACTGAGACAGTGAAGATATGTACAGTGGCACATGTTTGGTGGTAAACCACTATTCCCACACTGAATACTGTACAAGAACTGCAGGCGCTTGGCCAGACAAGTGGGTATTGTAGGGTGTAGAGACAACATGAGATTTTACATTCTTACCTGTGTAGGCAACGCAAGAATCCCAGCCTGGTTTTCTCCATGTATCCTCACGGATCTCTTTACGACGTTGTAAATTTTCATAGGCTGTATCAATACAATATATATATGACAGACAGAGAAAGAGAGAGAGAGAGAGATGGAAAAACGATGAAACACAAATTTGGTGTTCAATGCTAGCTTTTGCCATTCACCACCTTGAGGGAACCAGTTAGGGAAGACCAATTACTGTTACATTTCACAAATGGGCCACGAGATGAAACACCCCTGTAGAAAACTTACTTAGGATTACTGTTACATAGTATTGTATGAATTAACTTACTGTGTTTGGTAAAATATGACAGGAAAGTTGACTTGAAATGTAAGTAATGAAACAGCGATGAGTCTTTGAATAGCAAAATATGATTACTGCATGCCGTCATTGGTACAATTCTGAACTGAGTATCATTGACATTACAATTTCAAACTGGTCGACTGATGCAAGAAAGTCCATAGAGTGTCTGCACTGGTTTTCATGGAAACGATTACTTAAGGTAAAATGCGCCTCAGGGACAGATATTCACACCTCTAATTTTTACAATTCTTTTTTGTTCTACCACTTGTGGGGACTCATTTTAAAGCTCTTGGTGTAAGAAAACATTTCATTGGCTTAATTTTTCACAAAAATCACAATTTTATTTTTCCCACAGAGTTAACATAAGATTGACGGCCATTTTGAATTCCAAATATCGGTAAATGTTAGGTAATTTGTTTCTTTAGTACCAAACTTTGCACAGTGACGCCCGATTTTTATTCTTGATTTGGTAAGAGAATGGTTCAAAGTTTCATTGAGGAAAGTTTGAGCAAAATTTTAAGTCTTTCACGTTCAAGACGCATACTACCCTAATGGGCCAGTAGCTGTAACTTTCGATTTATTCCCCTATTTTTGTTTTGTATGTCACTTGTAAGTTCTTGTTCTACTCCCCGCAGCATGTTGAAACATCCACTATTCAGTTTGTCAACACAGGCGTCGAATACATGTAGAAAGTTACAATTTATATTTGAATTCTAGTCTGGACTAGAATTCACTTGTCAACAATAACAATGCAGTCTACACATGTACAGGCAAAGCTGACAACCTGAATACTGTGTATTTCAACATGCTTTGGGGAGCAGAACAAGAAACTGCAGCTTACATTAAAAACAAAAAATAGTGACAGACAAACTCATCTTGCAACTGCAATGTGGTTCTCAGTACAGAATTGTACCAGAACGGCGCGGGAGACATGAAAACTACTGAACAATGACAATTAAAACAAAAAAACGATGCAGAAGATGACAAAAAGGAAAATGTGGTTATGGTTTGCAAGCTGAACAGTTGTAATGCGTTGCATCGCAAAAAACATGAAATGAACAATTGGAGTTTCAAAGGAAATCAAATCTATGCGAGATGAAGCATACCATATTTGTCCTATTACACAATGTATCTTTTTTAAAAATCTTTTAGTCTAGAAATACTTCAAAAATTTCTTTCACTTGCATGAATTTTTCAGGCTTCAGCACTGCTACAATGGATTTTCTTTCAAGTCAACATGCGAACCTGTCTGGACATGTTTTTCTTCTCTTTTCTCCATAATTTCTCCCTTCTTGTTTAACTACTGACAGCTGTTCATCTTATTCGCTCACAAGCCGTCCTTACATAAGATTTTTCACTCATGACTTGCGATGAAATTTTATGAAACTGTATTTTTGAAAAGCTTAGTTTGGATAACTCAGAAATAGGCTCAGATAACCTGCTATGTTTAAACTTCTGCTTTCAAAGTTTACCAGGATCAAGACATGAACGTGAAATTGCACTAGTGTCCATGGAAACCAAATCACAAAATTTTATCAGCTATTCTTTTGCGTGTGTACACTCAATATTACCAAAGAAGAAAACAGACAATATTCTGCTTTTCCTGAATCGTATGAGCACTAGAAAATAACAAAAAATGCACAGTCGGTGTGTGACACTATCACGTAGTGGGTCACTATCACGTATATGAAGGAGACAGGAGCCTTTGCTAGCTGCGTTTAATCTGTGTTTTAAGCATAATTTCTCTTTAGTGGTTTGCATAACTTTTCAAAGACAGATGATAGAATGAGATTTGCAAATTTGTGCAATTGTGCTGTCGAGAGAAAAAAAACTAGTCCTCCATTAAATATTGGACCTCTAAACAGCAATATAGGACTGAAAGGGTTCAGGAGCTGACAGTAATATAACAAATATGGCATGCAAACAAAAGTGAGTTAGGAATTAGCTGATCCAAATTATCTACAGGGTGTGTTCTAGTGCGGACATACAAAGGTCGTTAACTAAGGGTCAATTTTGGTTAATAATCTTGAATTGAAGGGTGGGATAATTGACATTTTTCTACTCAGTTTACAAACTCCACTTGGCAAAAAGAAATACAGAAATAGACACGGATGAGTCTACGAGAACGAAGAAATTGTTAAATTTTGTGGGTTTTTACCAAATATATGATGAACCAAATAAAGATCACCAATTTGTGTAAACAATCCTCGAACGGCTTCATTGTGGTCGTTGCGGACCTTTATGCCTTTGGCCCTGCATCATGCAAACGAGGGGGAAAAAGTGTTAACAAAATTACGAAAGAGAAATTGAAACAGATGAGTAAAGAATAAAACTAACAAACTCTCTCTAAAAACAAATAAAAGGTTAATGGCTTGGCTTGTGGGGATATTGGCTGAGAATTGTAAATTGTTGCTGATCACAGCAAATTATTCTTTCGCTCTCGATTGCTCTGTAACTGCAGCTTTGTTGACACTACAAGCGCACATGGTTTGCAAAAATGAAATATTTTGGTCGTGTGACCATGAACGCTCATGGTCACGGTTGCAACATATATGATGCACTAAAACTCCCTTTTATTCTTTCATGGTGGAAAACAGTTCGGAGGAACTTTTTTTTTTCGCTCCGAAAGAAAAATCACCACAGCTGTGGTTCACCAAGAGCAAAACTGTCTATTGTAGTGAAAAATAATTCATGTGACAGCAGGAAATTCTCAGCCAACATCGATGGATTTGTGCTTAGGCCGCAATGATGACTTGGAAGAGTCAAATCTTCCTTCCTACCCCATATGTGATGAACCATATACAAGTCACCAATCTGAGTAAAAAGGCCTGCTATGTTCTCGGCGTTGGCTCGACGGCATTCGATACCACGTGCCCTTCAGAGGAAGAAAATATGTTCACAGACATGCAGGAGAGGTCAGTGTGTGGTGTTCACTGGGCCCTAGTGCAGTTAGTGCCAACAAACAATAGTTTATGTGAGTGTGTCACCAGAGGGCGCTGTGACATAGGGTTAAATCTTGTGAAAATGTTAATGGGATACACAGCAAAGATCAGAGTTGAGTTGTCCAATCATCAAATTTTTTGAGAAGGTTACAAACTGTGATACTTTACAAAATTTCATCACTCGAGGGCACTGTGAGATATGGGGGAGGGTTGGGGGGGGGGGAAACTTTGGAAAATGTTCACAGACAAGTGAGTGTGTCTGATCTGGAATGATGACAGCCCCATCCAACATTTCTCCGTGGGAAGACTGCTACACATTAAATGTAAGTGCTAACCAAACCCAACATGAACAATGTGAGTCATAACAATAAGTCAAGGTCTATAAAGCCTCTGTGATGAATGACTAAGATCATGCAAAACAATGCATCTTATCCTTGAAGTATACATATTGTTGTGTCTGTGCAAGATGGCAATACCTGACATTTGTGTGGAATCTCTCTTCTTTACAAAATAACTTAGATTGTTTGTTTACATGAAATAAAATTCAAATAACATAAACTCTTTGTGTAAAACCATTACTGAATATTTTTTAGAACATGTTACATGTATGGCTGCAGTTAGTTTCACTGGCACACCTGCCAGATATTGAAATTTATTTATTGCACTGACGCAACAATATGTATTCACACCAACACATGCCACCCTTTGTAATCACTGCATGGCAGGCACAATGCACACACATTACAGTAAAACTGCATTACAATGTGAGTTACTGTAAGTTTGTCAAACCATAGACAGTACTGTCTATGGTCAAACTAATTACTAAATATACGCATGGCTGAATCGCTAGAGGGTCAAAGTCACTGATTTTGGTGGTGTGCTATGTTATAACATACTCCCCAATAATAACCCATCCACTGACCAACCCTTTCACTGCCATAGTTTGATCCAAACTGACTGTTATCAATCTGCATTGTGGACCTGTTCACGGTGAATTAGGGTGAACAGGTTCCTATATTGTTGACAGTCCATGCTATGAGTGTCAAGTGAGTGTAGCTGGACCATGTATTCTGTTCTGGAATTTAGAGACATGTTATGACCTTATGTGCAGTGTAATAGGGGTTGTCTCTGCAAATTTCAGTATTCAGCAGGTATTTGGCTGACCCCAAACTCAGATTCATTTTGTAATAACGGCAGTCATAATATCGCTGCCAGACACATACTGATAAATTTTTAATCATGATCTTGAACAAAGATTCTGCCTGTTAGAATTTTCCCCACAGTAATGAGTCATCCTTATATTTTCCTCAGAAGAGTGATTTCAACAAACCAGTCAATTGAGACTTTCTTTCGTTGGAGTATAAACTTTATATTCCTGACAGATACCAAACATTTCTGTCAGTGAGTAGAGTTGGAGGTATGTTTTGATGTTCACTCTCATGATGTGTTTTACAGTCCTGACCAATTATGTGGCTTGTCGAACAATTACAAGACTGATCTAAATGACACCAAAAGCTAGTGACTGTGTCCATCTATAGCTGCACAGTGTATTCAGCCTCACTGATCACAGTCAATATATCATAACATGAGATATACTGCATTATTACATGCCTCATGTATCGAGTGTCACATACACCATAGGATTCAATGATAGTTTGCAGATGATGTAGAAGCCTGTATCATTTGATTCAAAGTGACCTGGAACTATTTTCAACTTGACAACTTTGAGATTTATAATATTCAAATTACATTTTACATAGGCAATATGGTTGTTAGAAAATTATGCACAAACAAATCAATGAACGGCACAATAAAGATTTAAATACATTGATGCGCCGTTTGAGGATAAGATCTCCATTTTTAACAGACTTTTATCTATCATGGCAATAAAGCATATTGTTGTTGAACTGCGAAATATTCTTTTGCAAACGGATCCAAAAATTTGGAGTGAAAAACTATGTCAGAGAAGCATGTAATAAAAACATTATAGCTCAAACAAGAGACTATGTACCCATGTGCCCCTCTGACATTGAGCACATGGTCACATGGCCTCAGGCACAAAGTCCCTTGTTTGGCCTATCATATATAAACTAAAACATATATAATTCAATTCCATGAAAGTGCCATTGTCTTTTACATAATATTTCATACATCTTGATTTGGTATCAATAGTCAATCACTATGGAATCATGAGTAGATCACGTGAAAAAATGAAAGAAAGAAATGGTTTCAATGTGTGGCTGTCAGTATCTCATGTCTCAGGACTGTTTTCGATTTTCAGCGGATGCCTTTGAAGCTGTGTGGTCGTGCTGACTGACACTATCCTAGGGAGTCCACAATAAGCAAGGTGCACACCTCAACACTGCCAAACCATATTCTGATTGCACTGAGAACTTGTCTATACTCCCCAGCTCAGATTACAAATGTCCCTGTTCCACATTTGAGTCTTGGCAGATGTCAAAAAAGTCAATGCCACTTTCTGTATCATCAGCATGCAAACTCAAGTGTGTTCACTTTGACTACAGATTTACATATTGCATGTACAGTGCATTGGAATGCAGCTGAAACTGGGAAGCTCTGAGGAACTCCTCATTTGATTCAATAAGTGCAGACTTATGTCAGGGCTGTCATTTGCATTATTCTGCTATCATTTTCTAGCATTCACACAATACACCAGTGTACCCTCTAAACTCACATTTCTGAACTCTGTCAGTCTATGAAGGAATTCCCAGAAAAGATCCTTCCATCTGTACATGTAATATGTAAAATTTTCTGGAGTCAAAGAGAATTTTCTCGTATCACAGGAACTTGGATTTAGCTTAGTGGGCACACTGCAATATGCTAGGCCCATACTGCTGTGAGATAATGATCATGTAAACATTTATTTCTACAGCAGAGAAACAGTAAATCCTGAGAAATTCAATCTTTCACAACAAAAGTTGGCTTTACTCTTACCAGTTGTTTCCCCACTCAATCATTGTTCCAGGCTGCAAATAAAATTCAAAAATATTAAATCAGTGATTTTTCAGCTGTTTGACATATAATGATTTTTTAAATAAACTTGGTATTCGTTAAAGAATTGCCGCCTCTGTCATTCCACAGATTTAAATGCTAAACTATTAAAGTCTGACTTAGGAAGCCTAACAATAACATCAGGCTGACGGTAAACCAGAGCATTGATCATTTTGGACTCTCATCATACACCTGTCTTTTGAAGTCACGTTCAATTTCTAGTACCAAAGTAGTATTTTTGCTATGGCCATCCAAGTAAGGTCATTGCTCTTGGAAATCAAATGTCACATTGTCAGTAACTTTTTTGATGTCCCTAATACCATTGCACTGATGAGCAAAGTGAAAATCCCTGTTAACAAGACACAAAAATTCCACATAAGATTGATCGGTTTACAGCCCATGACAAGATGACTGTTCACTCTTTCATGTTTGTTGTTCCCTACCTTCTAGAATACAGCCTTGACAACATCACCCATCAGTTTGCCTCTTCACTCCAACTCCTGACGTTTTTCTGAATATTCATGAGTTATTGTTTTGTCGATTTATAAATACAGTAAACCAACCCCCACACTAACATGTGGATGGAAAAATAACTTTTTGCTAAGAGTGCTGTTACAAAATGTTGATTTCTCAAATGAATGAAAAATATTTCAAAGTGTTAACATATTAATTTCACATAAACTTCAATCTAAAAACCTAAAAATTTTTTTCTTAAACTTTCCAATGAATTTATTAAACACAATCTACAGGAAATTCTTGAGTTTCTTGTTTGTTCAGGAAATTTGTTTGTTTTTTAATCTCCACTTACTTTTAGGTGATAGCTTCTCATTTCATAGATGTTATTCTTTGTTGTCCTTGGTTCAGGATCACCCCAAAAGCTGAACGCTTGTAGCAGTTGGTTTTCCCGAGAGATCAGCATTTTGGATCGCTCTCGCTTGTACTTCAAGTAATTCTGGAGAGCCATACGACAAATGGAGAGTATTTGAAGGCCTTGTGATGAAACTCAGAAGTTTGGGGGAGGGGGAAGTGGTCCACACATGAGAGTGAAAAAATGTCATGTATGCTTGCATTTGACACCTTACAGGAAGTCAGAGATTGAATTGAAAGTTAGAAGACTTAATGAACTATTTCAATTCCCTAAATTACCATTGCTAAACATGAAAGTTGATGTACCATACCAACAGAAAAGATTAATTTTTGCATCAAAATTCGTTTGCAAATTGGAAAGCATCTCTGCTGACATTTATCAACTACAACGACTAACAGAAATTCTAGCATATCTTCTGTATCAGTATTTACTATCACAGGGATTTTCAAGACTTTCCTGAAATGACTTCATGAAATGAGTGTGAATAAAAACAAGCTATGCATTCTTATAGGGAAATTCTTGCAACTTACCGGGTCTGAATTCAGCATAGCTCTTGTTTCCATGATGTCCCTGTATCCGTTCTCATATAGCCAAAGATGTACTGGAAATGGATGAACAATAGCGTTACTAATACAGTGCTCCCATTTGATCAGAAACAACATAAGAGCATGTGTGAAATATATTGCTACACTGCGTACCCTACATGTACAGAAGAGAATTTCTGTAAAATGAGAAAATGAGCCAAACATTTTAAATATTTGAATTTCATAAATAAAGCTATCTTAACAAACTCTACAACCGAAGTTGAAATGAGTTTCATGCCTTGAAAAAAATTTAGAAAAATTGGCATAAAAGAGATACACATGGAAATTTACATGTATGATATGTTGAACGAATCTACATCGGGGGTCTCTACAATTATATACACATATTGAACCAAAAATGACAGAGTACAACCTGGTTTTCCGAGGTCTTTACTTTCCATCACTTTTACATCTCTTGGGCTAGTTTTCACATTTTGACACTGACACAGTCACTTTTTAAAAAAGCCTATCTACACAACCCACTGCTCATCTTCACATCACACATCAAATACTAAGGGTGTTCTATGAAGTGGTTCTCAAGTTTTTGGAGTTGATGGACATACAATTCAATAGCTTCCCATGCTGTATCACATGACTGCACTAGTACAGAAGGAGCTAAAAATGTCTCTAAGTCCCATTCTAATGTAAAAGACTGAAATTTCCAAAAGCAATATTATTTTCAACAAGCAATATAAATGTTTTGTTCTATGCTTGGCTTACTGTGTCCCATTATAGTGTTTGTTGATGTCATAATGGAGTCAAGCATGGTGTACTGGTAAATCTAATGAATCTGAGATGAAGACATGTGTAGAGGTACTGATGTAAATAAACTGCAGAAGTACTACAATATGACACTTACTTGCTTGGTCCTGTTGTCCGAATGTGGTCACCCAACTGCCAAACAGCTTGCAAGGTATACTCCCGTCTTCATGTCGGTTCCTCAAATGTTGCTCTCTGAGACAAATACATCAATATTATACAATTATCGACTGAACCTCCAAGTCTCTATCATCTGATTACTTCCAGTACAAGTACAGCATGAACTGTCCAGTACAAATGAAATTAAACTTCTTTTCCTACTTCCCCAACCAGCCTGACAGAGTACCCTTTTAGGCAAATTGGTGCGCTACTGACGGAGTGTTCCAAATTTCTCTGTGACTTGAGCAAACATTATGTATTGCATGCATTTGTATGGAGCTGACTCTTGGTCATTTCAAGAAATTCCTTAATTTGACATATAAAGTTCACCGATCTTAAAAGTTGTACACAGAGATGCTTAAGAGTGAGTGTCGGCCCATTCTATTTTACATGATAAAAATCTATACATGGTAATATTTTGTGAATAGCCCAGACCTATGAGCACACTACTGTCATATTTCTACCTACATGTGCACAAACCATGGTACCAGTATAAGGCAATTCTCAGTATCAAACTGCATGACGCTTTTTGGTAATATACTACCGGTATATAGTGGATTCTATCAAACTTAAAATCTGTTACAAATATCATGAATTTATGGCTCCTTTTGTCAGTCAGACTTTGACTACAAGAACTGAGATACTTACGCTGCTTCTTTATAGTCGTGGAAGGCTTCTGGTTTGATGTCATGGACTGCAATCAAAATTGGAAAAATATGGCGTTGTACTGGGGTACTAGGAGTGTTTTGAATCAAACACAAAAATTTCAGGGGAGACTCCAAGTTTTGGAAGTTACTACCATGAAAAGTGGAATGTGCCTAAGGGACAGATATTTGAATTCAAATTTAGTACTTTTATGATCTACCTCTTCTGTGGGCTTATTTGAAGCTCCTGGACTAAATAGAATTTTTGCTGTCTTATTTTTTACTTTTTTCGCCACACAGTTAGCATGCGGATGGCGGCCGTTTTGAATCTCAAACATTGTTGCAAGGTGATTTGTTTCTTTGGTGAAAACATTTGCATGCTGACCCCTGATTTTGATCCTTGATTTTGGAAGAATATTGTTCAAAGTCTCTCTGAGGAAAGCTTGAGCAAAGTTTAATTCTCCCAATTTCAAGGCGCATACTACCTGAAGTAAATTAGAGACTGGTGTGTGCATACATGTACAAGTGTATCTCACAAATCCAATACCAATGGATATTCACATCTGGAACATACACTTCCTCTCTGTCATCTGACTTGTACAGTTGTATATGTGACAAGTCTGCTTCAAACTGTTTTTCTAAGTCATTATAATTAATGATATAATTGTATGAATAATTCTGGGAAACAACATCCCATGTATGGACGTCCCTGACACTGCACTTCAATGATCAAAATGTAGCACTATGTCGTTCAGATTATTTTCTAAAATTATGTAAACTTTCGAAAGATAAGATATCAACAATGAAAGAGTGCAGCTCTATGTGAGAAATATCAGACAGAGAATGTCAATTCTAAGTTGTAATAAATCCGGAAATTCTGTAAAACATTGATTGGAATTCTATAGAAATACTATCCATTGAATTCAAGAGAATCACACTTCTGTAAGATTTGTTTCAGTCTGTAGACTTCTATAGGAATCTATAAACTTTTACATTCTGCTTGTATGTTGTATACTACTTTGGTGCGGGACATGAGGTGAAAAGGTCTCCAATATTGATTATATGACTCAGTCTGACCTGCATGAATTTCTTTTCAAAGTTGAATAGGTCATCTTGAGCAGTACTACTTACTAATACAAGACCACCAGCATCAACCACAGCATACCTTCTGAACACACTCAGGTATAGGACATACACGTGCAACAGATCAATGCATGGGTGTCAAAAGTCCTCTTTAGATAAGATACAACTGTTTCACATTACATGTACTGATACAGAGCCAACCTACAGAAACCTTCAGAGGTATAGAAGCCGACTTTTTTTAAAGACAGCATATTTCTCTACATAGATCAACATTTATGCTATGGTATGTGAGTAAAAGAAGTTTATCAGTCTCGGCCCATTTTGAGCTGTGAGTACATGTTTACACACTCTTCACCACACTTTGTCAAAAAGCTGAAGGCATGCCATCTACGTGTACAGCTGAAACGGCAGCGGCAGTATAATTTCCTTTTGAATATATACAACTCATATATTAATGGAGCCCTCACTACGGTTTCCTCTGGAATCACTGTCTCATTCCTCCTAAATGAAATCACTCTCATGCAGTTGACGCACAACAACAAATGTGTTAACACTATTTCATTCTCTGGGACATGACGCAAGAACAGATTTCCCGTTTTTTAGGAAAGTCACTGCAAGACCTTTCCATTTGAAATGTGCTTGTTTTGATAACCTACAAAGGTCACACATGTCACTGCTGGCATGAGTAGAAACCGTGTCCACGGTAGTGCATTATGAACCTTCCATGTTGGCGCAAAACTGCAAAACAAGCATTACTTGAAGTATAAGCACTGTAATATTACCGTGACCTTGAAATGGCACCTTAAAGAATAAAATCAATCCTCTTTTTCCGTGTTCAAACTTTCAGAGGAGCATTTTGTTAATGGTAGGCAAATTTAAATTGCAGTCAGATCTCCATTTAACTTGAAAAGTAATCCATTTATGGTCAGTACATGTATATTTATATTTATTTTTCAAAGACTAAAACACTTGAAAACATTAGGAATTGTTTTGAACTTGATTTGTGATATTTTTGGAGATGTCATATGCAAAAACTGAAAATATTCAACTATTAATCAAAATCTATTTACATTATATAAAGTTTGGTACTTGTGAATTGAAATTGGCTGGGACAGATAGGATAAATAATACCTGGAGAAGTGTCACATTCACTTTGATTATCGCATTGTCACTCACACAGCTTGCAAAAATTTCTTGTCAAAATAAAAAAAACTGACTTTTACTTACTCTGCAACTCGTAAACATGTTCCTTTGTGGCTAAAAGTCTGGAGTGGGCATCTTTGACGGGTGCTACAGATCTGACAAATAGTTTATCTAGGAGTCCTTCCTTCTGACCATCACTGTCTGAGGTGTTTATATTCCTGGCAACATCAAGAGAGACAATTTTCAATATCTGGCTCTTACAAGTACATAATATAAATTATAAGGCTATTCACAAAATACTGGGATGTTATTGAGGTATTTTCTGAGATGCATAGCGTCGAGGGCTATGCCAAAGCATATTATGTAATCAGACATAAATCCTAGCATTTTGTGAATAACCTTACTATTATGCATCCTTTTTTTAAAAATTTTACTTGAAAAAGTCAAAAGTAAAGGGTTTTCTGAATGCTCTGTTGTACATTGCATTGTGCAATCATGTTCAGTGCGTATGCTAAGGGTGCAGAACAAAAATTCAACCCATGAACTGCAGCCCATGTGAAGAAACTCACTGTATTTTTCAGCAGGACTATTTCAAACAAATTTAAATATTTTGGACTGGCCATCACTCACTGCGTGACTTGGCAATGGTTAGATTGTATTGAGGGTGAAAGCACCTGTAGTTATTATTATAACTCCATGTCCACTGATCTCAAAATATACTGCATGATGAAATTCTATTGGTTACGGATGTTTCATCATTTTACTATTTTTCTAAATTTTCAAAATCAGCAACTGTTATTTTCAAATCAGAATGCTAAGAAAGTTAATTTCACAAAATACTGTAGTTGAAACTAACAAATGTACACTGGTTCCATTAAATTTAAGAGCTCTGCACCTTGAGCTACTGTACCAAAAGTGAATGAATTTTGTGCATTGATTATCACAGATTACATACATTATAACAAAGCTCAATTGTGTGCTTTAGTATGCTACAAACTTAATACAAATTTTGGTGAATACAAAATACGCAAAAAATGATTGAAAATATACAAGAGAAATCAATGTGAATATCGAATTTGTAATAATGACAGAGAGGGTTTCAAGCTCTGGAATGGTTCACAAATGAACCATTACAGTTTATACTGTTAAATAAAACACAATACACAATAAATTCTACTGATATGTTGTCAGTAAGTACTTTATTACTATTATATAGTATTTGACATAAAATTGAAAGAGAAATTGTACAGCTATGTAGAATATGATTTATTATGAGAAAGTTCACTCCTGATGCTATATTTGTGTCATTTCTCACCTTCCCTACGTGACTTCATGACACAGACATACTTTCCATAGCTAAACATAACTCATGATTAATGTTTTTTGAATGGTGGAGCTGCTGAGACTGAAAGGCAATACCAGATAAAACCTGACCGTCTACCCCTGTCTTCATTGAATTCTATTAACAAGTTATAAGGTCACCTGAGGGTAAGGTCATGAAGTGTCATGACCTATGACCCACAAAACAGACACAGGTCATAATCAAAATTTGATGTGATGAAAGTCTGCAACAAGGCTGGAGCATGAATTTGCTGCATTCCTGCATATTATAGATGTCTCATTAGAAGTCAAGAATAACATTGACCTACAATTGCTTTCTGTGAAATCTGAAACACCTTATGTACATACAGTAAGTGTCCTGAAAATACTGCACCCTCGTCAATGTTTCATTGCATATCAATTTGACCCATTTGTTGTTTACCAACTGTACTATTTCAGTTCAAAATGGCAAGCTGACACACTGCATACAGTTGAAAACAGTATCTGATAATCTTATCACATCAAATATGGCAAACATAAAATGACCATGTTGTTTTGGACCACTGTGAACTCTAGTACAGAGAAAAGCAAAAACAATCGAGACAGCACTGCGTTATCATCTCTTTATTGGTATCTTGCACCATAGTCACATACAGTAGAGCAATGATTGAGTCTTCACCACAACCATCATATCTCGGAAAAGTTACATATTCAGTCTATCAGATATTATTATGTGAAATGACCTTACATGAACTTTGTATTATGGACACTTTGCCACAATATATATTATCACAGTCAATGTAACACATGTATGCCCCCAAAATATGATAATATACACTAGGGTGCAGATTAGAAATAATAAACCCTTCCACTAAACTTCCACTAAAAATTGATTGTTTTATAAAGATCTGATGGGCTGACACACTATACTGTACAGGTCATATATGTGAAGTGAAGTATACACTTACATGAGACTAGCAAACCATGAGGCATTCCGCCGTATTGATGTATTCTTCACAAATAATGCTCGGCTGAGAAGTGAACAGCTGTGCTGCCTACATGAACATGCCATCATGTACGCAAATTAGCAACAGGAGAGATTTTTCAGTTTCAACTGGGAATGATAGTGGAAAAGCATGAATAGAATACAGAAATTCACGTTTGTAAATACACCACAGCCTGCGTCATCGTATGTTCAAATGGGCATTACCATTTTCAATGCAGGTAAAGCCGGTACAATCCATTTCTAAGCCAATCACAGCCCGGTACGATGGGGGTGTGATCGAGGTGTGTGTATCTCTTTGCATTACAATAGTATAATATATTACAAACAAACAGGTTCAGCAAACTGTGACATGGCACTGTGATTTTTCAAAGGGGAAGCTGGGTGATTTTCAAAGAGGAATTTCATGTATGCAAATATGATTTATCAGACTTTGAGATGCTGAAATCTTTTAGCAAGTAAATTGCAGCTTGCACTTTTTTATTGGAAATCAGATTAGATATCACCATCTTTTTAATTTCAAAACTATCACTAAGACTTATCATCAAACCACGATATGGGATTTGCTAATGACATCGATGTGAAAGCGGTGGTCTTAAATCACTCTGTAATATTACCAATAATGGTAGGGCTTCATTTTGGTGTTTCTTAGTGACACCTTGTAACTTGGTGGACCCACTAATGCTAAAAACATGTTAGAAAACCAAATTTCTGTGAATGTATGAAGTTATTACCAGTATGTGTCAAGTCACTGCATGAAAATGTTTTGGGCTGGAAAAGGTTGTGAGTATTCTGACAAAATTTTGACCAGTTACCATTAATGGCAAGTACAACTTTGACATTTGAACTTGCCGCTGTTAGCCGTACTAAGTCGTATTTACACACATGAGTTATATGGCTTCATTATCGTTTATCAATTTTTTTTTTACTTTACGTTCAAAATATACCAGTTATGGGAGTATCAAAGTTGTACTGTTTTAATTTTCAGAGTTTTCATGCTTCACAGGACACCAGCTATTTCATGATTGGCAATTCACCAATTTTTGCCAGCCACATATCCCCGACAAAACCATTCATATCTATAAATGAATATACATAATCTGTGAATCTTTACACTCCTTGCCAATTTCAATCATAAAGTTTTGAATATCCAGCTGTACTGGCGTGAAAGGCATGCTGCATGTGTAAGATTTGCATGTGATAAATACAAAGTTTCAGGCCCTTGTATTTTTTGTTTGTTTTCTTTTTCTGAAAGCCAATTAAAAAAAAGTTTCAGGCCTTGAAATTTTTTTTTTATAACTCACTAGCTATGGAGCAATGGGGAAGTGAATTTTTCATTTCACTTGCCCGTGAATAGAAATCCCTTGCCCTAAACGTCAAATAACTGTACCAGTAATTTTTCCCTTTTTCTCAATTAAGTTTCTTTAAGAGACCACAGACAGCAAGTGTTACATGCAAAGTGTAGCTAAACAAGGAAAAGTGGTCATTCAAACATGCATTACATCTTGCCAGAATGAAGAACTGCCAGAACATTTTTGTCTTTTTCTGCAGATTTTGGCCATGTAAAAGCTTCTCTGAATTTTGAAACGTTTCCATAACCTTATCCATAAAATTAAATCTTTAATACAGACTGTACGTCTTTGAACTTTTCCAAATTACATAATCTCTTACACTGAGCCTGGATGCTGCTAATGAAATGAGCTGCTTCTTGAATTTTCATTTGCTGTTGGCCTGCATACATCTGCTACCCTTGAGAACATGTTTGCTAGCTATGCATAGCAGTTCTTACAAAGTTTTACTCTTATATTTGAAAAGAAAAGAAAATACAAATATCCTTTGGGAAACTTTTCAGAGCTGATTTCCCCTGCACAGGTGCTTCAGCGTTTGTTGGGGTCAGCCCCTCACGATCAAAGGTCATGTCAAAATAGAAATAGTCTGCGCTATCCTCCCATGGTGCAGAGAGTTGCCTGAGATTGTTCCAAGCACCATATACACTTATAGTTCTTTAACCAGGGATGGATTAACAGCAGTGAAAATTGACAAGATCGATGGCCACTTACCAAGCACACCGTGGAGTTATACTGTTAAGTGGAGTCGATCTCTACACTGATAAAAAGATAATGTTATGTGAAAGAAAAAAGACCTTGATTTTATTTGGACGACTGAAGATTAGCAGACACACCTTTGGTTGTGAACTAAAAGGGATATTCTCAGGGGCTCTAAATAGCAGTGTTGGTATGAGTGGACTCCCTAGGTTACTAACAATTCAAATAAAATTTCTCTATGTCCAGTAATCTTCAATCTTGTAGACGTTTTTTGCTCTTCCATACTTTCCTACAGAACCGCCGCCTTGCAGTGACACTACTCATCATGTACCATCAAAATGACAATGAAATTTGTCAAGACTACCGCATTATTACATCTTACTATCAATGTGTACTGTTGATAACATGCAAGCTGGCAGCTGTGAAACTGCCCTAACTTGACCTTTGCTCATCCTTTGCATACAATGTACCAAGGTATGTGACACACCATGAATGCAGTGTATTGTTTTTGAAACTGATGCAAACAATATCTCATCAAGCAATCTGACAAAATATCTTGCACAGTTGAGAAAGTAGAATAGTTCATCTTCAAACCGTTTTTATTATCACTTTATTCCAGTTATGAATACTGAGCATCCCCACTGTCACTGTCATATTTGATAAGATTTAAGGGTTTTTACCCGGTGCTTTTAAAGCAGTCCTTTTAAATCTCAACAATCTATTTCAGGATACTGTTTCTAGTGTTTGTGTTAAGGGTGGGTACTCTGGCGTATTTTACCTGTTACTAGGATTCCCCTCGATATGTCAATGCACAGCAGACATATAAGGGAACAACAGAAATGGTGCAGTAGATGAATGACGCTCACAAACTATATGATTTGTTAGCTTTACCTGGTCATTAGTCGGCGATCAGTTTATGCCTAATTCTCAGCTGTTTTTGAAGCAGTGTCATATCATTTCACGTAAGACCAGCACACATGGAAATGACATTATAGTAGATTTTGCTTGGATAAAGTTAGTTTCACTTATAATAACATGTAAACATGAGAATTTATTCTCATTTTCATGTGAGAAAACATAGTTCATGAAATATGTATACATTGTTAGCTGGGTATGTCATATTGGCTATACACAGTGTTTTGACTATGGTTTGGGTACATACACTATCTGACTCTGGGATCCCTTGCCATTTCTGCTATCCTCTAAAAACACTGCAATGGTCAGTTACATTCATTTTTGGGCATTTCATGTGAAAATTGGTCATTGATTTGTAAGGTTGTCCTAATGACATGGTGAAGCGTGACACAGCGCTCTCCATATAACATACTTCAATACATGGGATTTTCATGCAATAAGTTAAACCCGGTATCTGAATGGACCATATATTGTACAATAACACCATGTGCACAAAACACTTAGAAACGCATGTATTTCCATTCCCGTTTACATACATGCTTTTGTACCGTCATCACGTGATCCCTTAGGGGTACCGAGTGTGTAAAACACTGCGCGTCCTTTTTGTACTGTAGTAGAACAATTGTGATAGCGGTGTTAACAAACCTGCATATACAAACACTATATTGAAATGCACATATTTCTATGTGCATTAGTGCACATGGTTTAGTTTGTAGGTAGGTCTATTCACATGATCTCTTGGGTGTATTGACTTGTAAGGTTGTCCGAATGACATGGTGAAGCGTGACACAGCGCTCTCCAGAACACTGCAATGCCATTTATTCCTGAAAAGAACCATTTAACCCTTTTCCTGCCAGACAGTAATAACTGTATCACTTCCCCATCAGCCAAGTCAGTAAAAAGCGGTATTGAGCCAAAACATGACGTATTTTCACCCACTTGGCTTGGTATGTTATAGCATCTTTTGTCCAAAAAAAATCAACTTTACAGTATTATGTTTTCAACAGCCTTCAAATGTACAGTATTATGTTAAAATACATCATACGGAATACGTTGTGTTTCATTAATTTTAACCATCTTGACCTGGTGGTGAAATATGGACTTGGCAGGAAAAGGGTTAACTTGTTCAGAGGAGATGGTATACCTGACTCCTCTACAGAATCATAAATCAGTGTTACACTCAGTGTGACATTTTTCGGACAGGGTAGTTAATTTCGCCCAAAGTCGTTTTGTAAATGACCAGCAATACGAAATCTTATTACCATACCTTTCGAAACTTTATTGTGGTTATCCTCAAACTCAGTTGACACGACGGGAGTGGTATTTCGGGGTCAAAGTTGCCAAAGTTTTGACCCCATGTTGAGGGCGTAGTAATCGGACTGCAATCCCAGAAATCGGACATCGTGTTTGGAATGTGATTAGGAGCTAAGTATTGATAATTTGAAACTTCAAACCACCGATTTTTAATTTCGATATGTTTAGAAAACTGTATATAAGAATGATGATAATTAGTTATGTTTAATCCATGGACGACTCAACTGTATTTCAACGTGTATAGCGGTTTGATATCGGACATGGGCTGTCTCTATGTATGTTGCTTTCGGCACATATCGTATCGTACGGTGTGGCTAACTTCGCTTAGTTTGTTCAGTGAGTATTACTTATAATTGTTTCCATTGCATATTTTGTTTGTATTAGAATCGCACAGGCATTATTTAATAAAAATAGTGAGTATATTTCATCGTATGGAATTATTTACCTTTCAAGTTTTTACCCAGTAAGTCACTTACTACGTTTACACAATTATGCTAAATATTATCTGTCCGAAAACTTGTACACTTCTTACGTTCATTAAATGTACTTTTTTTCTCGAAACAACTGCGCAGTTTTCGTTAAAACTACATGCAATCGTAGCGAACAATGGAAAGAATATTTTCAAAATCATTATTCTCCCCCACATTCAAAATTCAATGCTAAATCAGGACTTTAGTCAAAATTTCAGTTACTTTGACCTGACGGAAGTATGTTGACAGTATCACTGACGCGGTGTCAGACGACAATTTGTGACCGCTGCTCGTAGCGAACTCAATAGCTTCTACCAAAAAAAAATATCGAAAACGGGACAACAGTGTCACCTGACTTAATATGAGGTCACATGACCTGTGAAACGCTATCGATACGGAGCGAAGTGAGTGTAACTAACAGCATGTCACTAAATGTCCGAAAACTGAGGTCGTCCGAAAACTGTCACACTGAGAGTACCTTGAATGACAACATCATGCAACTGAGGAGTTAATACTCCTTTGACAGACACTTAGGTGTGGATCATTTGATATTGTTAGGGGGAGCATGGAGGTAGTAGAGACTACCTCATGGGGGGAGCTTGAAGATTTTTGAAAAAAAAAAATCCCTGCAAATGTCAATGAAACAAAAAAATCAGCCAGAGAAGGGTTGACACAAAAAAGATGGGAGAGTGAAAAAAGTACAATGGATCTGGTAAAAAAATTATGCTGCCTCATCAATCTTCCAGATCCCCCCCCCCCCCCCATTGTCCACCCCGTAAGTGTCTGCAGCCGGTTTGGTCACTCTCTCCAAAAGGGAGGTACCGTGGATGTATATATCTGACAACAGACTGAAGCAGCGAGACGCCAGTGGTATGGCATGGGAAGTTAGTATATGGCTGTAGACGCACTCCCATGGATGGCGGTACGCGTTAAAAACTTCAAAAGTTCGTTTGCACGCGCATTCTGCATGCTGCGCTGCTGACTGGGACGGCGCGCAGTCATCGCTGTGATAGTATTTTACCCTGTAGAAGAGACGGCGGCTGACATTGCATCATCCTGCGTCAACTGCACAACCGAATCTGAGGTGATGATATTAAATATGAACAGTGCTTTCAAAAGACCAGCCATGAAGCGCTATTGGAAACAATTTCATCGCCGACCTTGAAATACGTGTGATACAGATGGTTGGGCGAGTTCGTGACCTTCTTATCCGAGAATTGTCTTCGAGAAAAAGTGATAAATTTCGCCCAAATTCCCGTATTTGTCAGTGGATTATCAAATATTTACATATTTGGAAACACAAAGAATCGACAATTAGAGATTTCTTGCCATACCTGCAAATGACAGGCGCTATTAGCCTGTTATTTGTTCGCAAATGCAACGGGATTCTTCTTGCAATGGCCGCCATGTTGGGGTTAAGTGCGTGTTTTGAAGCCTCACTCTCGATTCCGTCTGCTATAACAGCGCCAACATTCGGCGAAGGCAAGATAGGATGTGTCGTCTCCTAGCAACTCCGCCATATTGTTTTCGAAGCATTGGCTACTTCGCCTGTTTTCTTACTGAGGGGTGGCCACACTCGCGTATTTCCTCACTTATTCTTGCTCTGGTCGAGTGATTCCACCGACAACATGGGGACAGTCAGTCTAGAAGAGTATTTCAGGACCACTTTTGAGGACAAGCTCCTCGTGTAAGTATAAAAATTCGACGTACTATGAATCGTGGTGATGGTTATTGAACGCTGTGGTCGGCCGTACACGATAAAACAACAGTACTTTTGCTCACTCACTGGGTAGTCTCGGCCTTAATCACTTATTTATGATAACGGACCACTAGCTCTAGATACTTCTAGTAGTTGTAAATCAAGAGTCTCCCTCTGTCTGTAAACTAGAATAATCAGTTTTCTAAATCATCAATGTTATGCCCATTACCTTGCCAATGCGATCCATATATTATACTGGGTACCAGTGTATATACAGATTAAATGTAAACATTGCTGATGGCGCTAGATTCAACCATAGAGTAGACAGTGCAGTAGTCCACTGTTCAGCCAGGGGATGGACAGAAACAAGAATTCACTGTTCCCTGTTGTGGAGGGACTGTGAAACAATGCTATATGAAGCTGAACAGGCACAAGAAATATATACAAGTTGTGTTCACTATATGGCACGCATGAAACAAGTTTACTTTTTTACAATGCTTCACATGTTTTTAGATCTCTTTCATTTCACAAGAAAAACAAACACATTAACAAACCGAAAACCAGACTTATATTCGCTGATCTAAACCAAAAGAACAAAGCTCATTATCAAATTAATTACAACTCATTTTTATTGTCGTTGATGATACTGAATTGTACAAGTCATGTGTGCCTATGGTTTTTCTCCTATGCACAGTAAAATGCCAGAAAGAGAGGATGACCATCTGACTCCAGCGACCAGACTGTTAGAAAAACGGAGAGAGATGGCCGAGGTAGAACAGGCTCTTGCTGCTCAAAAAGAGGTAAGGCAATCAGAGAGGAATAAAAATGCCATCATTTAGCTTTGACTCTTCAGCATTTCTTGTAACTTAGAGGAGATATTCCCCCAAAAATTCTTAGTGTACTAAAGATTGTACGTAGTGAACTACCAATGAGATAGGATCTTTGACTCTGTACAAAAGTAGACAATATTTTGATCAACCAATATTTCAAAATAAAATGTGAATGGTGATTGAGTATCATACTTATGTAAATATATAACTGTGCAATTTATTTCATGCCTCGATGTGAGTGCAAATCAGTGCATTGATTTGAATAGGAACATCCGGGATGTTAGCGGGCCGGTGAACGATGTACTGACCGGTTCCCATGATTGCCCGGTCCAGTGAAGCCTTTCGACGTTTTCGATGTCAAAGTAGACGCTTTACGCTAGATGTAAAATATCCATTCTCGCACTGCTATTTCGACTTTTCTTAAAATCTGTTTGATGATGGTCGATAATGGTAAAATTGTTTGAAAATGTCCAGCATGTAACTAAATGTCATATAGCATTAAACTCTGAAGAGGCATGTAATAAAAATATTATTACCTGAATACATGGGTTTATGTGCCCTCGCAGCAGGAGACAATTTGCCCTCCTGGCGTCGGGCAAATTGTCACCTGCTCTTGGGCACATAAACCCATGTATTCAGGCAATAATATATAATATTTTGTGTCATTTTGTATGCAGTAATTTAATTTAAAGAAAATATCAATCCCCTTCCTCCCTGACTACAATAGATCTTTTTTGTACAAACATCACTAATGTCGATGACCTGGTAATGTATTACCTTGAATGTAAATGATTATTGGACCAGTTTAATGTCATTATTGTCATGCACAGGTTTGGATTATCCATGGCCAGTGAAAATTTAATGACATCAGTACATCCAATAAGATTCCATATAACAAAAATAGATTACATCCACAAGAAGACACATGGTGAAATGAAATCCCAGTCAATATTAGTGCATTTGAAATTTACCACTTGTCCCTGTATTCCCCCAGAATGCCTCACTCACTCTTGATATCAAGTACATAAAATATACATGTAAAATGGAAATGCTTAAATCACCCTTGTTTATTTGTCCAACAAACTGGATCTGACAGCTTGGTATTTGATATAATATGTCTTCATATTTGTGTTAATTTTTTTGAAAGGAAAGGTCAGAGCTTAAAAAAATGTTTTCTTTATCAAGTCTACATAGCTTGAACTGTACATTTCATACCTCTTTTTTTTGTTTCAAGGAATTTCAAATGAAAATGGAAAGTTTACAACAGAGAAGAGAAGAACTTGAAAGGAAGGAATACCAGCTGAAAGAATCACTTTTAAAATTTGATAAATTCCTCAAGGTAAGTTGGAATTTCTAATGCTACCTAAAGTATACATTCCTGGGTAGGCTTCTCCAGAGGAAAAAAATGTACAGCAGATGAATATACTGCAGTGTGGCAGGTCAAAGTTCATATGACAATGTCTTGATGCCATATAGATAGATGTGAACAATAGTAGGACCAATTGACATATGTTGAATGTAACGTTTTTCCTTGTCACAATCCAACTTTGCTCTCGAGAAGTCAACCAAGGTTGCACTCAAATTTTATGGTGTGGTGCCAGGGTAAAATTGTAGCATGTTATTGATCAACTTTTAATCCCAATATCCGTGTATAGAGATCACATTGTGTCATAGAAAACAATAGGATTGGGCCAAACTGTGGTGATGTATTGGTCGCAGCAAATACTGAGCAAACAGTCCAATTGTGTTCATAAGTTGACAATGATAATATACCGAGACTGGAGTGAAATAGATACAGTGCTGCTGCAAATTGCAAACAATATCACAGGACTCTCTCAGAGACGTCCATTAAATATGCAACACCCATTGTCTGCTGTACTCTGATATGCCTCAAACTGGCTAGCTGATTGGCAAACACAAGGTCAAACTACTCTGTAACTAATCTGAGTTCATCTTAGCTAATATTAAAAAGGCACATGAACAGTTACAACTACAAATGATAAGGCAACATATAACACACTCCTAAATATTACAAGGACTGTTTAATAGTGCATCTACAAAACATCAAGGACAAATGAGACAGATAATGAATAAATTACAGTTATGAAACCCTGGCACTTAGATTTGCTTGCTCCCATAGGTTGATTCATGCTCTCCCAAAATATAAACATACTGATCAGACAGCTTGTCCGAACATGAAATGGCACTGTTTGATAGATAGAAGATAGATACATATATGCATACACATATGTAACGGTTTTGATAACGTTACTTAATCTCTATTTGATCAGGAAAATGATTCCAAGAAAGCCAGAGCAGTCAAGAAAGCCCATGATGAAAGAGATCTCAAGAAGTCAAAAGACAAGGAGATCTTCCGACTTCTAGAAGAAAAGAAAGAGTTGGAGCAAGCCAGGGACAAACTAGCTAAGAAGTTATTCAAACACACCATATTCCACAAGTATCTGGAGAAAGTTCTGGAGACAGCAGATGAGTTTCATGAAATTAGGGAAATTATCGCCAGGTATGACACTCTGGTAGCAACACATGAGGTAGGTACAGATAACTTTTCATTTTGTAGTAATGAAAGTGAAAGTTTCCAGGCTGGTCGCCCCAATTTTCTTGTAAACATATCCACAATCACCATTGATAACAATGGGTTAGGACCAAACCATAATGGTGATGGGTGATAATTTTGCTGAATGCTTCGTACAAGGGAACCTCAACTCTTTTCTTTGCTACTCCAGAATAAAGATTAGGGGTGACTGTGCAAATTTTTGGATTTTAAAAGAAACTCACCTGGATAACATTCTATATGTTAAATTTGAATTCTCAAAATTGGCCCTCACAAAATGTACTCATGTTTGTCCAAAAATTTCATTTCTGCTTTCGAAAGTTTGCCAGTATTTAATATGTTTCCATGTGTAGAGCGGTTTACACTTACACAAGTCAACAGTATTATTAGTGAGACTTACTTGTACAATATCACATGAACTTACATTGTAATTTCTCAACATAAAATTAAATCTTCATGCTGCGATTCCAGACTTTTTTTTCTTTGTTTCAAATATCCAGAAAAATCAGAAATGATTTTTAGATGTCAGCTATTCAAGATGTCTCCATTTCCTTTTTTCTAACTCTTTCTTCATCTACTTAAGAGAGGTCTATACTAAATGGTGCAATATACACATATTGACTGGCAATGAGGGCAACAGCATACGTATGTACCCCAAGGGACTGTGAGTCACCCCCAAAAACAGACTGTTTCCCTCGGCCCATAGCCTCAGGAAACAGTCTGTTTTTGGGGGTGACTCACAGGCCCGAGGAGTTAAAGACGTATGCTGTCGCCCGCATGGCCAGTCAATATGTGTTTTATAACACACCCCATCCGTAGCCATGCATAAGAACGTACTATACACAAAACTTTTCGCATGAATGATGTAATATGTTGAAGTGGTTCGGCAAAAAAAAGTTTTTCCAGACAGGGTCGCAATACTTCTGCAAAACGTTCAATGCACCTTTTGATTATCGTTTTAGTTCGATTTCGAGTCCTTGTTGGAAACCAGAGCATTCAGTTCTTCTTCAGAAAAGTAGGATAAACCGAGAAATTTCTCGACTATCGTTTCGCTGGGCCGCCATCTTTGTTTACATTCCAGTTTGCGCATGCGCCAATGTTTTTTTGACTTCAGCGGGCATCATTTTTCGGAGCTGATGCCTGGCAGGCAACAGTTCCGACAAATAATGCCTGATGACGTCGTTTACGTGGATCAGCACAAAAAGGATGCATCCCACGTGACTATTAATTGGTGAATTAGAACACAGACTGCGGATGAGGAGTGTTATAATTTCTTCTTTTGACTCGTCAATGCTGTGTACAGTTCATCATCCATGGTTGGTGTGTTCTCTTTTCAGAATGTGAGAACTCTTAAGAAAACAGGCAAAAGAAAAAAATATGTTTCCACAAACCCAACCTACCCTTAACAAAACCTCTGACCCTTAGCAACCTTTTTTTTTTCGCATGTTTTAAAATGTGCACTTTATTGTACCACATGAAAAACTAAAAAACCCAAAACAGAAAATTCATAACCAACATACCCTTTTACCTGAATGCATGTTAACAGAATCACACAATAATTTTCTTTTGGCCGTATAATCATGAACTGTACCCTTTTTATTTATTGTGTGATTGGTTTCACTTGCATCATTGTCTGATAATCATTGTATATAACTATAGAATTTATAATGATTTGGTGCAATGTCTGACAGGATTTGATAGAAAAGGACCATGAGAACCAGGAAGCCGTAGAAGCAGAGAGGACCAGACTACACAAATTTACAGAAGACAAGAACAATGAAATACTCAATTACAACAACCAACTAGCCAATCTTCAAACAAGGCTAGACAGAGCACAGAGTGAGGCTGTCAAATGGTAAGTACTAGACACTCTACCCGCTTCCACATATAATGTATGTCTATTCTTTATTTATCATGAACACACGGATCAGAATGCAGCTGTTTCATTGCAGATGGCCTAATGTTGGGAGTTGGTCGTGTGACGTGTCAGCTATGTAAGGTCAATATGATCTAATCTGTCACTCTTTGTTTTTAAATGTCATACACATACTTTATCCCTTTCACCTCCATGGTTTGACCCAAACTCATTGTTTGTGATGGTGATTGTGGACTCGTTCACTGGTCATTGGGGTGAACAGAATAGGATTAATAATACTATGAAACAATGTTTGTGCATCACTGGACAAAATATTGGTTACATTGCAAAATTGGATCTGAAAGATCAAACCATGTATTCTGTGATGTCTATGGGATATTAATGATCAAATCACTAGTAACACACCAACATCTTGTTTCCATGGTTACATCCATCTGTCTAGAGCCTTGTGATGTGGTGCTGCAGTAATTTCAGTCCATTGACCTGCAATGTGACTTGTGATAGCTACATTATATTTTTATGCAGAGTTGAAAGTAAATGATTTTAAACAAAATTAGTCGACATACATGTACCATTTGTAAAGTTCTCTGTATATTAGTGACATACAAGCATTTGAATTAAGCTGTCTAGTTGCTAGATTCTGCATTTAGACACAAAGGCCAAAGTTGGCATCAAACATACAATATTCTGTCAAGTCTGTTGGTATATAAGTATCAAAATAGCATAAAATGAAGAAATCAACTTCAACAGACTGTTGTGTTAGTGGTAGGCTGTTGTGTAGATCTTTGGGTTAACGCAATGGCCAACCACTAGTAACTCCTGCTGAGAAAAGCCAAGCAATTGGAGCCAGTCTAAAGTGTGTCCCCAGAAATATCCATCTATCTCAACTGATCTATCTGGAGTCAAACTCCCAATAATTAAAAAACTTAGTCAATCTAACAAGAAAATATCAATACAAAGGATAGAATCATAACATGAGAAAGTATCTTTTTATTCATCATTGACAGGCAGAAATGTTCCTATATGCAGTCAATAACATAGAGTTGTGTAACACCAGACTGAGTAACCCTTTCACTCCCAGTTCCCTATATACAGGTCCAACTTTACCATAGAAAACAATGGATTTGGGACAAACCATGGTGGTGAAAGGGTTAAAGTACACTGTGCATGATCTCTGCATCTAATACCATTACTCGCCAGTGTTCCATTTTTAGCATGACAATGAAAAAATGGACTTGCAGTTGATTTGTTTTTGCTGCCTATTTTTCCATCAGAAAAGTCTCTTACCTGTAAAGATGTTTATCTCAACCAGTCGTGATATCCTTCACTTTACAGTCTGTCTATTGATTTGACATGCCTTTGGAAATGTGTTTATCACACTGTCTATAAAAAATCTAGGCTCTTACAAAAATTTGGTTCCGTACTGTGTATGTGAGAGGTTAATGTTATTTGTCTTGTTTCAACAGGGAATCTGTGTGGACCCATATTAAGAACACAGCCGCTAAGAAGACACTGCTTTTGGGTAGAATCAAAATGTAAGTGCGCTCTCGGTTGAAAAATCTCTGTAAATTACAGCAGTTGTTGACTCACCTATTGAGAAAAAGTAACATTTTGTCTCCCTGGGGGCTTCCCACACCAGTATGTACCTTCATTTATTAATACAGTTAAAAACTGCATCATGTTTCCATTGAAAGATAGCAAGTATAATTCTGTATTGTGGACAAAAGTTTCATCCAAATGACAAGTAAGAAAGTAATAGTTCAATCACACAAATGTTTTTGTCCAATTATTGTCCGAGATTTTTCTTTCTACACAAACCTTTACACAGGTCAAATGTCTTTCCAATAACGTACTAATGCTTTGCCCCACCAAAATCGCATAGTACCACACCTATTCCAAGAATAACTGCATTTTCTGTTTATAATTTTTGAAATCTGTTTGAATGTTTAGCAGTCTGACTGTGTGGTTTTTTGATTTTCTGTTGTTTCCAGGGCAACGCACAACTTGTTCATGCTCGTCAACCGACATTTGAAACAGCAACAACTTGTAGAAGACACTACAGAACAACTGAGTAAGGTGAGTGGGTACTACCCTGTTGTCATGACAACAGGCAGCAATCATCCCATAACAGAAGGCTTACCTTTATTCACATTCCACATCGTCACAAATTAACAATCATAATCCTTCAACGGGAGATAGTTTGGTGATGGCAAAGTGAAATTTTGTCCAAAGACATGTGAGACACTGGGAGTCTGCAGAAAAATGAATGAATGAATGAATAAATGCATACCAGTTGTCGCCTTGGTATCTTTACTTTAAGAACTTTACTACCTAACCACTTTGAGACAAAGTAAACAACATACTATGAATGATTGTGATTACAAACTTTAAACAAATCTAAGTTTACTTATGATATTTAGAAAAGAAAAAAGTTGTTGAAGTAAACTTAACAGTTGAAATGCAGATTACAAACGAAAATAAAAGATGATTCTGTGCTGTAGACACGAGATTTTTTTACAAATTTTATTTACTCCTTGATTACATTTTCAGTGCTTTTAAATTTCAAAGGAACCCTTCTCTATGGATGAAAATATCTGAAACTTGTACTGTCAACCGGTTCATCACAAAATCATAGTTCAGTCCAATCAAATGTCTATCTCTTTGTAAGTGTCTTAGAGTGGGGGTTTTGATGGTCGAGCTAATGAATGGGAATATGGTAGCATCATCTTATACATACCTGATATGCATTCAACAACATTGTTTGTCTCTTTCTGTCTTTCAACTCTCTGAAACACACAGATTCAAGTTTTCATCATGGACCTGACACAGATTACGCAAGAAATCAAACGAGCGGAAACCTTGGGTACGTCAGTGGGTGGTGGATCATCAAGCTAAAGGACTCTTTTTTAAAAAATGTATTTCGTCATTGTGTGTCGCGTGTATCTGTAAAATAAGTACAGACAGGACTGAGCTTTCCCTACCCAGGCCCTCAAAGCTTTACTGAATGGCGCCCTCAAGCCATTGGTATTTATCACCTTTTGTTTTGTCATTGTGTCCATTCAGCATCATTGTAGGGACGTATCTCAATAGAGGAACAATTCGATGAAAGCGTCATTTATGGTTGGTCTGCTACCTTGAAAAATATGTTCATATTGATTTTTAACAAGTTCTGTGTAGAAAATTGTGATGAAAAATGCAGCTGTATTGAGAATGGACATGCCTTTTTTGTTTTTGAGTATCTGCACAAGAATGTTATACCTGGGGTGATTCTTTTACAGTGTATGGTGTTGATGAACAACTTCCCTTATTGTAATCTGTACTAATATTCAACACGAAAATTATCCTTAGGTATGCTTCAACAATTGAAACTGTTGGACTGATACAGTGTGTGTGTGTGTGTGTGAGCCAAGGCAAATGTGTGCATGTAAGTGTGCTGAGGGTATTACAGTATGGATGGATGTGAGAATGCCTCGTTATCAACAGTGCCAACGGACCAACAGGAAGATTTATTCAGCAGTGATTGCTCTCTGTGGAAGTATTCATGTACTTTCTGCATGTTCAAGATTATATTAAAGTTGATATAATAATCTTTTTCAAGAGTTATACACAATCAGATTGTCAGCCTGTTTCTGTTATAAGTGTGCATGTGTGTATGTGTGTACACTTCTATTTGGGTGTGTCCTCTCTATGGCTTCTGCAGGAGAATTCAGCGCATCTGCAGAAATCTCAGCACCTAGTTATGCCTCATTTTACATCCAACTTTGAACTTTCAACTTCATGCCATATTCGCACCTCCAGAAAGTGATACTGGTTGTGATATAGTGGCATTTGTTCAGACACGGGGCATCTCATGTCAGATTTCGCTGCAGCTGCCTGAAATGCAGACAACATTTTGTATCTTGCACGGCTCATCTCCCCTATTCCTGCTCCTTTGTCCTTGTCTCAAGATATGCAGGGTTCGTGGTTTTCCAACATAAGATCTGGCCGTTTTGGGAAGAGGGAGGAATTCTTAGGGATTTGGAAGTTCTTTGGGTAGTAGTGAGGGATTTAAATGGTTCACACTCAGTATGGGTGATCCGAATATATTTTGGTTCCCTACATTTTTTACATTTGCAGCTTCCAAAGTTTAGCAGTAAAATTCAAAAAAAATTCAAACATAATTTCAATAACGGTTCCCGTGGGTCCCTTTCACCAATATGGTCTTGCCCAAACGCATTGTTATCAATGGTGATATGCTGACCTCTCTATAGGGAATGGGGGGGCGGGGGTGTACAGTTTAATATATGGAGACGATGAATTCGACAGATTTGGCAATATCTGTACGAAGTTTAGCATTCAAAGATTGTTGGAAATGACTGTCACACTATTCCAATGAAGTCAAGTCCCTAGCTTAAAGGGACAAAGTCGCTCTTTTTAATTGTCCTTGTATTCATGAATTTTGTTTTGATATGAAAAGGAGTTCGAAATGTTTGACCTCTTGAAATATCCCGAAATACTGGTTAACTACGCACCATCTCAAGTCTGCTTGCAACCGGACAAGATTAAACATTCATTTTCCGTCATCTTTCGTAAAATGTTTGTTTTTAACCGTCAAAATACTGAGGGAGAATTTGTATATAAAGAGGCGAGCATAGAGTTGTTTTGTAGAGCGAAACTCTCAACTCGATTGGCCCCGAGTTTTTACTCTTCACGTTTCCCGAGTTTGTCGACCAAGAATACTTCATTGAACGGAAGGCACAAATCTGCAGTTTATCTTGACCAATGCCGATATCACTACAGTTCTATCCGTGATTTATCGCTGTTCTCAACACACTCCACAAAAATCATCAGAGTAACCACAATTTGTGAAGAACACGTCTCCGGTGAAATTATTGCATGCGTTCAAATACATTTACCGATATACTCTTACTGACCAATGTTTACAAAATTACTTACCAATGTTTGCAAAATTAGCGTAGAATTTAAATAAAACTAGCATAAAGTCCCTTCTTCTGTAGTTTTTTTTAATGTGATCGTATAGTTATGCACAACTTCGACCTTCTTAGCGTATTATTTTGTCAACAATTTTCATCGAGTGATCTATGGAAATGTTTTATTAATTAGCCTGGTTGCATGTTTTTGAAGGAAGATAGGGAGTCACAAAAAGTACAGAGACCAATGGCTTTCAAGTTTTCCGCCAGATCGAAAGTTAATTCTACTCCGTCACAATCTATCACCGATAGGGTACTCCACAATATTTGCCATCGATAGGCCCACAGTTGCCATCGAAAGGTTCCACCAAAATTGTCACCGATAGACTCGGAGTACACCACGATTGTCAACGATAGGGTACTTCACGATTGCATCTATACTCCCACTTGAAAGTACTGTTAGTTAAGTGAAATAAGGAGCACCACATGGTGTTTTAATGTACACTTGGTGTCTGAAGATTTTTCAATGGGATAACAAATTGATTATAGTAACTCTTTGAAGAGCTTGAAGATCACCTTCGGTCAATGAAACTGTGCAAAACAATTAGAAACACTTTGATAAGGATCTTAGTGAAGGTGACGACAACAACAACACTACGACGACGACGACGACGTCGATGACGATGATGATGATAATAATGATAATGAGATGATTGTGACGATGCTGGCAAAGACAATGTCTGCGAATGAATAATTGATCACTGATCCTGCAATCTATTTCGTAGTTGCGTTCACTCACACCAGTTTCGCATTGCGATTGCAATTGGTTACACATTCTTTACCATTCGTCTCAACCATGCAGGCGTGAAACACATAAGCTATCGATGGGCGTAAAAGATGCAAATACAATGCAGAACACGATTGAGGTACTTTTATTTTCTTTAACCATTGATCCCTTGTAGATTGTGCAACAAATTATGAACCATTGGACAAAGCAATGACGGATAGAGACAATTTCTTAAAGGAAACTTTATTCTATGTCGTCATGTATATTTACTGTATATTACCAGTCGTAGTATTGAAAACGCTGTCTGTCGATCGCATATATTCCTGCGCTGCGCTCACTCTAAGGTTAAACCTGTTACACATTACCTGAAGTCAGATTATTTTCATCTGGCGTAGATATCCAATCTGATTAAAATCAGATGTACAGATTTGGATGTTTCCGTCTTTGTTTATCCTTTGCCGTTCTCGTCAGCTGCTATAGTCGCCTCACTACCGATTTAAAATCAGATGTTGAAATAGCCGGGCGAGTGATTCAGGGGTTGCGTACAGTACTAATCCGTTTGAGCTAGCGGACGTCATGAAATTCCTTCGTATCTGCCATAAACACTTTTAATTTAACCACTGGTATAGGCTATAAAAAAGCTTTGTATGAGTGAGGATATGTTAACCCGTTCCCAGTCTATACAGGCAAAGCTGCATTACTTGACAGCGATATCTTGGCAAGGCAACACGCTCTAATGACATGCCAATGAAGACATGCTCCATACATGTAGAATAACGAATTTACGACGACTTCTGTCGCTCTTGGTAAAACAAACACTTGCCTACTTGAAGGTAGTCAAGTCGCTTTACAGCGCATTATGTCGCATAATCCGAGGTTACCGGAGTTGTGTCAAAAGTAGGTAACGCGGAACTTTCTCGACCTGCATCAAGACACTGGTGCGTCATTGACCGTACTGGTCAATACAGTGTAATAAACTATATCTGCTGATGTGGAAAAGTGGGTTTGCTTGACCCCTACCTGCCTTTTACCGGCAGGGGAGCAAGAGAGAGAGAGAGAGAGAGAGAGAGAGAGAGAGAGAGAGAGAGAGAGAGAGAGAGAGAGAGAGAGAGAGAGAGAGAGAGAGAGAGAGAGAGAGAGAGAGAGAGAGAGAGAGAGAGAGATTTGTTTGTCCGCGGGAACCCTATACTTTAACCTCCTAAATTTAATAGACCAAGTTTGAACGGTTGCACGACTCAGAGAAATATAAGAAATCTGTATTCGCCTTGGAACTTTAACGTGGCAAAACTTTACCAGAACTCTAGTTGGTTCTTGTTTTTAAATTGGTCTGACAATTATTTTGATAGTAAAACTTGTATCATCCTCGACTGCAAATATCAATTTAAATAGACTTGATCCTGATCGATATTTGTCATTGTGTGGATGACCAAACTTGTAATCGTTGTTTTCAAAGTTCTATCATTGGGTGTCTTCATTGTTCACTGCGATAAGGGGCTAGTTTGTAAGGCAAGACATTAACTGTTAATACCAATTCATGATCGCACCGACTACAGTGTTTCACGGTATTTCAGACTAATAAATGAACTCAAGACGACGTGATTTAATTAGAAGTGATTTTTGTGCGATTACGTTTATATATTTTGATAGTACACTACTGTACCAGGTCAACCTCATATGAAATTCATACGCAATACAAAAGTTACTTCGGCAATTTGTCGTCAACAGCCACTGCTTCTGGCTGTTCAAAACACAAAACGATTTATATATTGAATTCAGTAAACAGACAAAGAACAAGCCATTGTGTACAAGACAAGGGGCAGACGAATAAGAGACAAACAGACACACACAAACATAAAAATAGCAACCGCATCTGTCGGCAGAAAACTTTTTGAAAAAAGTTTGAATTTTCGAACCGGTAAAACAAAATATATACGAGATCAAACTCTACTACATGACATAATAAAATCATTACTACAAACTAACTTCATCACGTTAAAATAGAAATACTGATTTACATATATCTACTCTTTCTTTCACGAGGATATAAAATCGTCCTTTAAATAAAGTGTCCTTTTTGAGTTAGACTTCCTGTCACATTATACGATCTAAGCGAATATAATTTATTGCCATGCTATAACATTCAGATTTGAAGCGTTTATTGTGTAGTGATGGCGTTGGCACGATGTGAGTAGCGTCTTGTGTGAGGCTATGTCGTTGACTGGCCATGACTCAGGTAAACACACATGCCCAGACGGATACGACTCTCGCACTGAAATCTGAGGGGAAAACCAGTTTTGCCTCTGACGTCACTGACCCTTCATATTCACGAAACTTTTCGCGGAATCACAAAACGTTTAATCCAAATATTGAACTAGTCATGTATGTAATGAACATATTCCGGACAAGAAACCGTGACTGATACGTTAAAAATGTCGAGATTAGCGAGTAAAATTGATCCAAAACCTAATTCGACAAATTTTACAACTCGGTGTTTGATCAATCTTTCAGTGGATGGTGCAGTTGGTATTCAGCTTGACGCGAGCGTAATGCCTATTTCCATCCCCTCGATATTGTACTGAAACATAAGATCGTCGATTTTGTTCACATATTAACAACATACCTAAAACAAGTGTTTGCTGGGCACAAACCTTTTTGTAATTGATTAGAAAATGAATTCGCTTCAGTTTATAGGCAGATGTAGCTGTACAATACGTTACACAGCCATATTTTGAAAACTTCTCTTCACCGAAAGTAAACTTGATAATGTTGCGTATTGTGCATGTTTGGTAATTCCTATAGCATTCCCTCGAGTTTTATTGCCATATTGATAACTTCTTTCAGCCATCCATTCTTTACTATCGTGTTTACTTCTTTACTGGGCCTTCTTTATTAATGTGACCGTAATAAAAGTAACTGCGTTGCTGAAACGATAAACTTATTATCAGATCGTTAGACACTGGCTGAGAGGTATGGCACTTGTAACACAGTGCTATGAGTAGCATCCATGTGCATCCATTTGTGGAGTAAAGTTTAATCTCTCCGAAAGACACAGCTGATACGTGTCTGCCATCTTCACCTTGACACTGTATCGCTGTCCAAAAACCAAAGCAGCGACATCCAAGGACGAATACATTATCTCCCACAAGTTATATGAAAAAGCTATTCTCTTCAAAGGGCGTGTAGGTGATAAATTAAAACAAGACAGATATCAGGAACGCACCATAGCGGGCTGCACAAAATGTTCATCCCTAGGGCAGGGCTCGAAATTAACTTTTTTTCCTGGTAGTCCCATTGGGCTACCATTTTCTGAAATTGGTAGCCCAGTGACAAGGTCTGGTAGCCCATGCATGAATGAAGAATTTGTTTAGTAATGAGTATTTTTATTTATGTCTAGACAAAGGTTTATTTTTCATGATTCTATCCAGAAAGTGAATTTTCTAGTCATTTTACATCAATACCCGCAGATCATAGCCTTAGGAGAACGGTATAGCATGTGTAGTGGACAACGGTGACGCCTCAAAGTTTGACGAGCTATTCACACATACGCAGACTCGGAGTTTAAATGCAAATTTTTATGTTCACCATGACAACGACTTTTCACGTGTAAACACAACATGGCTGAAAATGAGTTGGCTATGAATTTTAGGATGATAGCTTGAGTCATGTTCCTAATACTTTCGTGGCAATTTTGGCTATATTTCTCCATCATAGTACACTATCACGGGATGATCTCGTACACTTCGGAAAGCGTAATTTGTGGATGACCCGACAGTTTTTTTCTTTGCAGTTTGAATAATTTTGTGTTTAATTGTGATTGATGGTGAGTAAATAACTATGAAAATGAATTTTTATTGGCCATCATTTCCCAAGCCTGTCATCTAAGTTCCTCAGTTCAGATAATGATATTTTTATTGATAGTTTGTCGCAACAAATTCGACTGCACTGTCGCCTTTCAATTTGCATAACCAAGTCATAGTCTGTCCTTTCTGTGTTCAGCTGCATTGACTGTATATGAGCATCGGTCATCTCACAGAGATCAACATCATGTCGCACACTAAGTAATTTCGTGTCCCAGGCTTTGGTAGTCCGTGTGGGCTACTATTTCATGGGTTTTGGTTGCCCCGGGGGAAAAGTTAATAGTCTGTGGATGCGGGACTACCGCTAATGTCGAGGCCTGCAGGGGCAGGGGTGGGGATAGGGGTATCTTAGACTTAACACAGGGTTCTTCTTGCTATGGTTTATTTTATGTTAATACGTTTGACTGTGATATGTATTGCCAATAGACTGTGATATGTATTGCCAATAAAGGATACTGCTAACCTTTGGTGTCTTGGTCTCATGTTAGCACTGGTTTTGTAACAATGTTTTGTAACAATTTCTTTTTCTCCTTCGTCGTGTCACGTTTTTGCACTTTGACAATCTCACGCGAAGTTTTGTCTCTGTGTTGCGTCTATTATGTGATGCGTTTGATTGCCTAATTCGCCAAAGTAAGCAAGGGTAAATTACTAATCTGTGGACGCTGTCACCAAATTATCACCGGATTAACTTAAACAAAGTCAAAACTGCTATACCTTGCTGGCGTGTTCGTTGTTGACTTTGTCAAAGTTAATCCGGTGAATGCAGCATGGTGCAAGCTGTATAATTGTAACTAACAATATTTCTCTGAGTTTTTGTTCACATCACAAACGAAATGCAAACTTCTTGACTTTAAAAGAACAAATTAACCTTCGACTTGCTCTGATATAGTTTTTGTATACTTTAATCTTTGCGGTCAGTGAACTCATAGACTCGTTGTCGTAACAAGCTTGCAACATAAGCCAACAGAATGTTTTTCTTCGATAACATGTTTTGACAGACTGCATTAATTAAGAATATGGTATGGTAATATACTTTTCAAGAATTTTCCTTTCTTCGTCTTGAAAAGGACAGGAGTTTGAAAGTCGTGATTTGAGTTGCGGACATAGCAATAAACGAAACGCAACTTTGTGGGTAAATATCCTGATACGCGTGACGTGAGGATGAAAGGGCAGACATGAACAATACTGCCATAAATCGAAGGCATATCCTTAGAGCCGAAACATTGAGGAAGTGGTTTATGGGTATCCGTGTAGACCAGTAAGTGTATATAAGAGTGGCGGAGACTCCATCTTCACCACATTTTCCAGGTAGAACGATCGAACTGAAGAATCAACAGAGACTGAACCATTGAAGACAAGATGAAAACTTTGGTGATCATTGTTGCAAGTCTGTTCGCAGGCGTGGTTTTGTCCGCTCCAACAGATTCAACTACCAAAGACTCTCAGGTATTCATTTTTAACTTACCCGTCTTGATCTCCCATATATACATATGTAACAGTGGGAGCTTACGAAATAATTATAATCTGTCGTTTGTGTCTCTGTCTGTCTGTCTGTCTGTTGTATGTATGTATGTATGTATGTATGTATGTATGTATGTATGTATGTATGTATGTATGTATGTATGTATGTATGTATGTATGTATTATATTCATGTATGCATGCATGCACGTCACAGGTCGGTAATTAGTGTAACGACCTAACGAAGAGCTAAGACATGAATATGATGACAAATGTAAAGCTACGACACATGTTTCAAATACTACATTGAAATGGTGAGCGATTTGGCGAGAGTGTATCATGGATTTAACATGATTTCTGATTTAATTTATGCTCAAAATCTTTATTTGGAAAGGTCTGGCCCGTTAACTCTTCGGTTCGCGCATTCTTTGAAATGGCCTCTTTCATATTTGTTCGAATCTGTAGGATATTGGAAACTCAGTGAGCGATTTGTGCAGATATCTTTGTGAAAATTTAAGGAAAATAATTAATCTCAAAGCAACTTCTGTTAATTTAGTATGTTGATTCCCATAGACATTCTCATTTTGATTTGGCCACTCAATCACCGATAATCTAATCTTACTTCACTTGAAGTGGATAAGGTGGCCGTGAGAGCTTACAGGTATTTTTTAATCAACAAATTTAAGACTTCATATACCAGATCAACATAAACAAGACGGGCAAATTGGCTTAGATGCTGTTTCTAAGATTTGATGATTATTTCTCACATTGTCACCAAGGATCACTGTTTGACATTTTAACCAACTGGCACTGACTTGTAAATAATATGTGAAATTTGTTTAGAAAGAGCTGCTTGATTTTTCATAGCGTTTGATACCTTACGAATTAACGATCAATCCTCGATAGTATTTGTTCTGAATTTTGGTTTATTTTACCCCAGGAAAATACGTATTCCATCAAAGTCAGCGACCATGGGGTCGAGAAAGAAGACACAATCATCATTGATGAAGAGAAGAATATAGAAATATTCCAAACTGTTGACTCTGATGATGCGGAGGTCGTTGAAGATTTTGATGCGGTAAGATAACCTTTACTTTGATGATAATAATTTATCACCGTGAAGGTGATTGCCATATATACTTTTATCGGAATTGATGACGTCGATTTTTCCCGTTACTCCTAAATACATCAAAGTCGATTAAGATGAGTAGAAAAGTGAGAGTACTAAATGATGTTAATGCAATAGGAAATTGTCTCTCTGTAATGTAAATATTTCTCCACCAATTTGCTCCAGAGCTGCCGCTGGCCGATCGGTCGCCCCACACATATTTGCGACTGTAGAGATTAAACTTTCGTCAGATTTGCTCATTCAGCTATTGAAATCGAGACAAGTCAACAATAATCTAGAGTTGGCCCAACACTCTGCCATTTGTCCGATTCTTGCCAAAGATTTTGGTAGAAATCTGTAAAAATCTGTTCAAATAATTACTGAAGTAATATGTATGTGAAGTCTTTCCTTCAACACCTCTTATAACATTTGCAGGGTCTGGAAGGCATAATCCCAAGGAACGGTGACTCGTGTTACGTAAAACCGTTGAACAGTGGTGAGAACATCCCACCAGCAGAGTTGAAATCGAGGCTTGAAAGCTCCGGGTCTGAGGTGAGGCGCTTCTCAGTTCACGTCTCGAAATGATTCGGGGTCATAACGGAAACAAATCCTTTTCCATGCCTAAGAATTCAGAAAGCGAAACCAATGCATTTTAATGCATGATGTCTTTTCCACATCAGACGTTGTCAATCTTATATCCCGTTGACTATAAAACCGGACTTAACCTAATAAATTAAGCTTAGCTCAGCTTAGCATAACTGTTAGTCCGTGGGCTAGAGGGGGTCTACGTGCACCCCCACAGGATAACAAACCTGTATTTTTCAGAAGCCTTGGGATCCCTAAAATAAGAAATGGAATTTTAACAGAAAAATATAGGGATGCAATAGCTGTTATGGTCATGTTTTGAAAGGTACCGCAAAATCACCATTTTCCAATCAAAATGCATTTTCGTCAAATCTGTCTTCTTGTAAGTCATGTGCTGAGCTTAATTTTTAACATAACCTCACTTGTTTGGTATCATTAGAAAGGAAATTTATTCTTTTTTAAGATGATATATTGTACTGTGCAATATCTTCTACACTTTCTGTGATATATGACCAAAACTTACCCCATACCCCAAAATTTAACATAGTAAATTACAGTAAATCTCAAATTCTACCAATTGTTTTAGCTTGGCATAATAAAAAAATGCAATGCTTTGAATGAAATCTGTTCTGGGGGGTGGGGGTGCACGTAGACCTCCTCTAGCCCATGGCCTATGTTGTGTAGTGTACTGCAGTGTAGTGTAGTGTAGTGTAGTGTAGTGTAGTGTAGTGTAGTGTAGTGTAGTGTAGTGTAGTGTAGTGTAGTGTAGTGTAGTGTAGTGTAGTGTAGTGTAGTGTAGTGTAGTGTAGTGTAGTGTGGTGTTGTGTGGTGTAGTGTACTGTACTGTACTGTACTGTACTGTACTGTACTGTACTGTACTGTACTGTACTGTACCGTACTGTACTGTACTGTACTGTACTGTGCTCTACTGTGCTCTACTGTACTGTCCTGAACTGAACTGTACTGTGCTCTTCTCTACTCTACTCTACTTTATTGTACTATACTGTACTGTATTGTACTGTACTGTACTGTCCTGTCCTGTATTGTTCTGTACTGTACTGAACTGTACTGTGCTCTTCTCTACTCTACTCTACTCTACTTTATTGTACTGTACTGTACTGTACTGTACTGTACTGTACTGTACTGTACTGTACTGTACTGTACTGTACTGTACTGTACTGTACTGTACTGTACTGTACTGTACTATACTTTGTATACTCTACTCAAGTCTTCAAGAAAGCTAAACGTCATAAATCGTTTAATTTGATACTACAGAATGTAATACAAGAACAAGGAGACAAAGATGATGATCTGTACGTACTTGCTGGTGGACCAATCAAAAACCGAGCTGTCGTGGGTGAAACAATAGCAGAGAAATGTGAAGGAAGAAATATTTATTGGCTGACTCTTGCTGAAGACGGACACCAAGATCAAGGTGAGTAGTTCCTGGTATTGTTCATAAATGCCTAAGTGGTTATCCATAGACTTGAAAACTGCTGTCGAGTTTGAACCACACCATACTGAACTCTAATAGGTGATACTAATGCTAGATTTTGTCCGACCGCCGCTTTTGCTACAAAATAAAACATTGCAATGCCTAAGGTGTCCGATGAGTCGTACAGTTTGTTGGAGGAAGCCCCCGAATCTGGATAGGAAATTCTTTTTTCAAAACAAGCTTTCCGTCTACAGCGGGAATTGTTCACTACATGGGTCGTTTTGCTGGAAGATATGTACCTCATTTCTTAACAATCATGTGTGTCAAGTTTTCCTTTCCAATCAGCAACATGTATAGTGTCCATGATCTGTACATGCTGTACAAATGTAGTGAAGTTTGTAAAAGCCATTTTTAATTCATTCATTGCAAGAGTATTTTAATTTATCAGTTCTCTACAGTAGGGAATAGAGGACCAGACCCTTCTTATTGCAGTAAAATCATCTCCAAAGTTGAATGCCCTAATCCGTACCCTGTTACAACAAAATGTTGATACTTGACTCAGCTAATGTATTAAAATCAATGTCACTTTCCTCACTTTCTCTGAAATATATACATATTTTTTGTTTAATTTCGTTATTATTACTAGGTCGCGTGAAACGTAGCTGCTACCTCTATTACTGTTCACTGCGTGTCTACCTTGGTAAAGGACGGTACTATTACCATTGCTATATAGTCCGTTATCTCTGTTGAGTACAACGAAGATTCATATATCATCTACACCAGAGTGACCATTTGCATGGAGAGTATTGTAGGACAGTCTGGGTGGCTACATCATAGTTTTTAATTTATTTCAATTTTAATTTTAATTTATTTGCATTTGAAAAACATTAGCCACATGAGTTGACACATAATTCTCTTCTTCCGTTCAATCTTCGAGACCATACTCCTAATTTTTTGTATAGTCAGTATTCTATGTAATAGCGATATTTATGCAATAAAACAGATTTATCCAAGTAAATGACTCGTCCACTGAATATTTATGCATTTATTGACAAATCATGAAAGATCAGACTTATCAACGACAGCAGAAAAAATAGAGTGTCTATGGTTTTATGACACTGTCACTGAAGACAATTTGCACGTGTCACTTTTTCACGTATAAAAGCAAAACTGATCACTAAAAAACCCCAATAAAACTTGAAACTAGGTGACTTACCCTCACCTTAAAAGGAGAAGGAAAGAAGCTGTATACAATTCATGCAAAAACCATATCGAGCATGATGTTCCTCGGGGTTCTCTAATACATTGTGCATTGGCGGCAAGAGAGAAGGAAGACACTTTGCCAGTTTTTTGGGGGGACGCACATTTTGGAGAAAATCCATTCTTGTACTTTGAAAACTGGTAAAGACAAAGTTTTTTTTGCATGTGATGACGAACATGATTATAGAGATACTGGCTGTGATAAAGTGAATATCAAACTTTCCACTGAAAAGGTCAGAAGATATGGAAAATAAGGGAGACTTACCATAAACATCATATGTACTTTAGTCCACAGGCCCTTGAAAACTTTAGGTCTATGTAGTGTCAGAACCTGAAAGCACCATCTACAATGCAGACAAGACATTACATGATTTAAAGTCGGCGACACATCCTATAATTATACCCGCCTAAATTTAAATGATAGACTGTAAATTTGACAAGTGTAGGCAGAAAGTGATGCTGGAAGGTCTTGTCATTTTTTAAATTTTGGTACGAAAATATAATGTCTGTTTTGACTTTGGCCGGTCACGGCAGGTCCCACAAAATAAAATCGCCGATTTATTGAGACTATATCAGAGCATTGTTTTGGCTGACTCAGACCAACTTTATTCAGCAATATATACAATGCATAATGTACGGCCTGAAATTACTCTGTCGTCCAGTGTGTATTGTATGGACAGGGGTCCCATATGGTTTATCAGAGCAAAAAGGTAGTGATCAGTCTGGCAACTTAACATACATCTTTTGTTTCATGTCTCGACGGGAGAATACTGCAAATTACTGTGCGCAGACTTTAAGGCCGGAGTAATTAAATCCTTTTGCGTCCACTCAAACACTTGGAGGGAAAGCGGGTAAGCGGTTCAAAAGTAAACAGATAAATTTTACAGATGCATGTTTTACAGTTACTGTGCTATCAAAGTAGAAACTACTTTTTGCACGATAATGTGACATTTTGCAAGTATGCAAGCATTTCAAGTACGTCTTACAAAATCTGTAAACAAAGATTTTCAGGCGTGCGCGGTGGTTAAAGTCTTGTTCCAATACACCATCTGTTTCTTTCATAAAAAAAAACCTCTAAAAACCTACAAGCACAGGGACTCAAAACAAACACTTTAATCACTTTTGTCTCAGCATAAATTCCTAAACATTCTGCACTAGACGAGAGTGTCATTGCAATAGATCACTGTGTTTGTACTGTAAAACAAGCAATGTTTCTCTTTACACAAAGTGTACAATACACAACTGCGAACGCTTTTGTTAAACTTTGTAATTGGGTTACTTTGAGTTCAGTTTAGTTGTCAATTATTACAGTTCTATAAAGTATCGTTAATTTTTTCAAATCCCCTTTTAGTCCCTCAGTATTTTCACGTCCCCTCATAAATTCTTCCTCTTCACCTTCAGATACAGAGGTGCTTGCGCACGCATCCTGTGCACTCATACACGTCCGTGTAACATCCGTATTCTCACGGCCACTCCATGGTGTCAAGTACCTGTGCGAACGGTAGCAGGGTGGGGGGGGGGGTAATTGCTCACAATTTTAAACTGTAGTAATTATAGTTACCGTGTGACATCAGTTGAAGTAAAGACATGCTCCCTGTTTCAGAGAAGCATTTTAGTAAAATTGAAAGACTGATTTCGAAGCCATGAGGAACACAATTTGGGGATGGCGTAGACTGCACGGACTGTTTTCTATCTATGAAACAATGGGCACCATAAGAGAGAAATGACAATATTTTGATTTTTATATCGATACAGATGCGAAAAAGGATTGGTTGACGATGCACGGCACGACACGAATCTTGACCAAATGTGCGCTTTCAGATAAGTTAAACCAGACCTAGACTGTAAAGCACAGTCATGTGCGGGCGAATCAAATATTTACTGAGCACATGTGAGTTTTCTTGCATTGATTTCTATTTGGTCAATTTCCAATATCGTTTATGTTTTCATGAAATGTTTGTAAGTGTCCGTGCCCTTCAGTGTCTCTAACAACATCAGACTTTGGTCAAACCCTGTTGATTTCGAGAGGTTGCAATAGGTTAGGGAAAGTCCTACTCAGAAATAAGGGGTCAAAGTCATTTATGTTTGTTATGCCCGTCCCTACCTTAAGCTGAGACCAAGTCCAACGTTCACAAAAAGTATTTAAGCAAGGCTGTTGCAAACACAAAAAAAAACTGATCGGAAACGGGGAAAATCTTCTGCTCGGGAACATCGTTCAACCTATTAAGGTAGTATGTACCTCGAAAGTGAAATACTTAAACTTTAGCTCTAACTTTCCTCAAGGAATCTTTCAATCATTCTCTTTCAAAATCAAGAATAAAAATAGAGGGTCACCCTGCAAATTTTGGTACTAGAGAAACAAATTACCCAAGATTTACCGATATTAGAAATTAAAAATGGCCGCCATCCCTGTGTTAACTCTATGGAGAAAAATAAAAATTTTCGAATTTCGAAAAAGTAAGCCGGTGAAAAGTTTTCTTTCACCAAGAGCTTTAAAATGAACCCCCACATGTGGTATATCAGAAGAGAATTGTAAAAGTTTGAGAGTCCGAATGTCTGTCCCCGAGGTGCGTTCTACCTTAAGTGAACAGCAACAAGGATCACGTACGGCCCCACAATCATAGCACGGCGCTTCCTCACTGATGAATTACCTTAGCTGACATGGCATGGACTTGTGTTCGCGTATAATATGTTTCAAGGGAATTTCTATCAAGTAAAATACATAAAGGGATCAAACCACTTGAAGACAGACACTATTGCAATTAAAAGATATGTACAGGGCAAATTGTGAATAGCTGACACAGACATCATTTTGCATTTATAACCTAGGGAGTCATTACTGTTAGGCATCGGAACAGTGGCGGCTAGTGGACCCCTCAGTAAACCTCCCTACTTGTATACAAAGCTGTGTGTCCGGTAATCTATGCTCATACCTTAAACAAGAGGGTGTATGTTAATACCAAGAAAAAGGCTGTTGCAAACACAAGTATTTCCGTAACCATGTGATACCATGATTCAGTAACTGTCTCGTGTTTGTTTTGTCAACCAATGTCAATCGTTATATCGAGATTTTTATAAAACGGCAATTTCAAAGCAGGAAGGCGAGGACATTTATTGCCTAACTTTCAATTAAGTCTAAAGTACGCTTTGGAACATGTCCAACCAGGAAACAATACGACTTTAATGTACAAATTTATTGTCAGAGTTTTCGGGATTACGGCAGAAACTTACTGCCGAGTGTGTTCACGCTACACATGCGCAAATGCACTGGTACCCATAGAGTGTTCACCTTACACAAGACTAGGCGTTTAGTTTAGTCAGCGGTCGATTTTGTTAAAGCCTTTCACACAAAAATTTGGCACTGCCATTACTTTTGTGACCCTTATGAAAAAGCTAATCTCACACTCTTAAAACAAAACACATCTGACACTTTTATGGTGAAAACCATTAATTCGTACGATGTCTACAAAGTCAGACCACTGCCGCTATCGATCATAAATACCAGTTGGGGTAAATAACCGACCAAAAGTTTCTAACAGTATTCATGAACAACAAATGAGAGAGAGAGAGAGAGAGAGAGAGAGAGAGAGAGAGAGAGAGAGAGAGAGAGAGAGAGAGAGAGAGAGAGAGAGAGAGAGAGAGAGAGAGAGATGCTAGTCCATCAACGTGCGAATTCGTCATCATTTTGTGATGAATACTTTCTGACACAGATTAAAATGAATTTCAGAGACAGAGGTTGTCGTAAACACAGGTATACAGGTAGTTTTATTATCAAGCAATGATTCAGTTACAAACTCGTGGTGTTTGTGTTACCTGAGTGCAATTTGTGTATCAAGACATTTATCAAAAAGGCGATTCTTTTCAGCAGGAAATGAAAGGAAATTTATGGCATAACTTTTAATCAAGTAAATCTAAATTATGCTTTGGAACACGTCCAACCAGGAAACATTACCAGTTTGTTGCTTTATCCTAACTCAACATCTGAATGCCGGGCAAAAGGTTGATTCGAAGTATCGTCCATGCGTATTTTATTCGTAATTAACGATCACACAATTATTAAAAAGGAACACAAAATGACGGTACTGAAATGAAAATCATTTGATAAAACAAAACCTATTGATGTGTTGGCACTATAGATATGAGGCAAAAAACGCTGCAGTCAAAGTATGGGGTCCGGTTGAGGTAATAATAATTTGGTCAACAGATGTTCAAAGCTGCGTACATTCACTTCCTCATGCATTTAATATAAAAATGGCGATTTTTACATTCTTTGCCTAATTCCAAAAGACTATATTTCGTCAGTTGGAATATTTCCAACAAGGATAATTTTCCTGTTTGAATCAATCTATCTTTGGATAGAACTTGAAAGGATGCTTGCGATATTAGAAAATGACAAGGAGAAGACAGAAAAGATTGGCATTTCGTCTACCTGCGTTATGGACAGGTTAAGCGTCATAGTTCATCCACCTTTTTCGTAACCATGATTTTATCTTTGAAAGTTTGAATTCTTTGTTGTCTTTGACCGAATCTTCGTTACTCATCATGGAATCATGGATCGCACCTCCGAAACGCTCTCACCATAACGTAGACCACCGTAACTTCGTCGTGCAATGTCGTCTTCATGCTCTAATTACTGTGCCATGTCTTATAAATTTGTGGATTATTGTCACGTCTGGTCTGAAGTCATGTGTAACTAAGTTGTTGTGACTTTCAGAATGCACTGTCGCGGCACAAATCATGGGATAAGAACAATGGTCATTTTGTCAAGTCTTTTGTCGTTTAATATAAGCTGACTGAAGCACTTTACCACTTGACTGTTTGTACCGAAAAAATCACCATTGAACATTAGGAATTTCAAATAAGCTGATTCCAGATATTATGTTACATTTAAAGTCCAGTGTCTTTAGGGATAGCCCATGATATTGTTTAGTGTGATGATGGAAATTGAATCGTTTGGAGAGATGATCACTTATGCGACTAGTTTTGTATGAAACGAGAGTGGCTGCAATATTTGTGAAAAGTTTTGCTCTGAAGGTTTTGATTCGATTTTTACCAGCGCCCCTGTAGTTTACCGATCCAGCTTCAAGGGTTTTGCCATGAAAACTGTAACGTATCGATGACTTCACGTCCATTGATTTATACACCCAAACTAGATGCACACTACAATAATTTGGTACAAGAGTCAAGAAAAAAAATAGAGTCTGATAAAAAAAACCTGTGTAGAGATGGCGACGTTTGCGAGTCTACTTTTCTATTTCTATGTTGTTCTCCTTAGCCGACAGTCGCCTAGCAGCTAACGAGAGCAGCAAAGGTTAAGCAAAGGTGAAAGCGTCACCTTCTCTACGTCTGATTTCAATCAGATTGTGAGCACAATTAGATGTGGAGATTTACGCGTTCACAGGCTTTGACAAAATTCCTGCACCTATTTTTCGCTGCCCATTGCGCCAGACACTATAATCGTATATAATTCTAAGTTTATAAATTTAAGCCTTAACCCTTTGTGACGGTCGTAGGGAACAGACCACTTAAAGCGAAGCACAAACTTTGCACCTTTGTGTCCTACTAAAGTTTACATTTTTCCCACTTTCCGGCACATGGACAATGTTGCGTGTGCAAAATATCAACTTATTTCTAATACTTATATTACAATATTCATGGATGTTCTTGTTGGCGCGGCCGTTAGGTTATTTTGAAGTTAGGAAACAAGGTAATCTTGTACGCTAAATACTATATGGCACTTTTATGATGAAAACTATAAATTCCTGCGCTGTCTACAAAGTCAGACCACTGTCGCTATCGATCATAAATACCTGCGGAGGTAAATGACCGATGAAATAAATGCATTCATGGATAACCTTTGTTAGAGAGAGAGAGAGAGAGAGAGAGAGAGAGAGAGAGAGAGAGAGAGAGAGAGAGAGAGAGAGAGAGAGAGAGAGAGGAGAGAGAGAGAGAGAGAGAGAGAGAGAGAGAGAGAGAGAGAGAGACTTTTACACAGTGCAAAGGAAACAAGAAGTCTGCGTGATAGCCCTCACGAAATTGGAAGACCGTTGTACGCAGTAAATATGACGAAAGAACAAAGCAAAAGATGAAGTGCGAACAACGTTGAAGTCTTTTTGTTTTGAAAGTGTATAAAATGCGACCACAACGTTTATCATGTACTATCGGTCAAAATGTGTTAGCTCTGTTGTTACTGTATGCTCTAAGAGCATTAGTATTATCATTGGTCTTCGTCTGTTACTGATCTGTAAATGCTATGGTTTTGGTTAATCATGTGGATTTCCTAGTTTAGTCAGAGTATAAATCCGTTGCTTCCTGCTAGTACTAATATCCCTCTACAGTTCCACCGATGCATTTGAATTCTATGTAAAATTACGAATAAATGGGAATTTAACAGGATGAACAAGAAAACTAAGCCAACCAACAAGGCTGCCCGAAAAGAACACTAATATTTACAGACTCTTTTGAAAAGCTGAAATAAGTTCAGGTTTATTTCATTATTAGACCGACGGAACTTTTGCACAAATTGAACATTTACATACAATAATGTACTCTATCGAGCGATAAGAAAGATAACTATCGTCGAACGCTTTGTCAATCGCTTATATTCACATACACTTTGTGCATTTTAAACATAAACTATGATTAAACAGAATCAAATTTATTGAAGAATGTACAGACATCGATCTTATCTAAAATATTCAAGAAATAAAAAAATCTTTTTACTAGCTTGTTTCTAAATAACAGGAAAACCAACTTGACTTGCTGAGTAAACGACAGCAATTTTAAGTACGTACATTATTGAGGTACGATAATCTGTGACAAGCGACGAGTTTATGATATAGGAGACACAATGCGATTATTGTTACATGCGATGCGTTTCATCACCTTGACACAACCCAATTCAAAACCGCATGCTTTGCTACAGCTTTATCGTGGTGCATGGTCCCTTAGAATGTAGAATTAAAAATAACGCCACCTCAAGTGACCAATATTTACCCGGAAAATTTGGTTACCCGGCGCTTCTAAAGGCGTCTTGAGTTTGAGGCGAAAATATTTATTTTGAATGTATACTTTTTATAAGACGCCATAAATTTTGATAGAAATGCGGACTTTTGACGAATGTCCGGCTTCACATGAAACGGCAGCGGCATTGTTCGAATTGCGACATCGAAAGCGTTGGTACTATAAATTAACATATTTCCTGTTGGGAACCCGCCAACAAGGAAACGATTTTCATGGTTACCTGCGCAGACTATACTATATAAGAGTGAAAGACACCTCCACTCTCTCCACATTGCAGGAACGGGTGAAAACTCTCTTAGACCTCAGCATCTTGACTAGAAAGTCAGCACGAGAAGAGACTATGAAGACTTTGGCGATACTGTTTACCAGTCTGTTTGCAGGCGCTGTACTGTCCGCTCCGGCCGATTCTACAACACAAGGATCCAAGGTATTAATATCCATGCCGACTTTCCAATAGTTTGATAGCCTGTTAACAATTTTATCATTTGTACGGTACACTGTCTGGTTCCTATTGCCATGTCACTTCATCTTTTTTTCCTGTTTTATCATTCAGAAAAATGAGTACTCCGTCACTGTCACGGACAATGGAAAAGAGAAGGAGGAGGTAATTGTCATTGATGAAGACAAGAATGTAGAAATATTCAAGACTGTTGATTCGGATGACGCGGAGATAGTTGAAGACTTCGACGCGGTAAGATGATTTTTCTATTGGTCTGCCGCGCGTAAGTTGATTCAGTGAAGAGTAATTTTATCTCATTTCACTACAATAATGACAGCGGTTTTTGCTAAAGTAATTTTTCCTAATTTAGTTTTAAAACAGTATAAATGAAAGGTAAAATTGCCCTGTAAGCATAAAAATGCTGTATAAAGCTTTTCCCTAAATAACATTAAAAAAGAAGACATTCGGGTTCATGGAACGCTTAGGCTGAGAGTTCCGTTACAACAGGGATACAACTTCGTCAGTTCAGGATCGGGGCAAAGAAATTGGAATGCCACCTAACATCCCAGTGACCTGTTGATATAAATAATATCTTACTTGATTCAACTCTTTATCTCAGATCATGGTGAAATGTTTGACAATAATCACAGAGTCTTGTTCTTAGCTCATGTTCTGCAAACTCCTATTGTTTGAATCACAAATTTGTCACTGTGCGTTTATTAGACTTGTTTCAAGTCTGTGGGCCCATAAATATCAAAACAGAATAAATTGAAAGAATGAACTTTAGCAGACTGTCATCCTAGGTGGTAGACTGGCGCTTAGCTCGTGAGGTGAGCTCCGTGGTCTGCCAGTACCTGCAGCCGAGAAAAGCCAGGCGACCGGGGACTAGCGTACAAGTTTAATTGCGTAATAGATATCTTCGTTCTTCGACGAAGCCAAAAGAATTCTGACTAACAATCATGGATTTTCAACATAAGACAACCCGATTGTACAGTACCCTTTGATTTTATCAACTGTCTTACTTCTTTCTTTGATCAGGGACTTGAAGGCATAATCCCGACGAATTGACCATGCTATGTGAAGCCCCTCGACAACGATGAAAACACCGATCCAGCGGAACTTAAATCCAAAATCGAATCGGAGGTAAGATATACCGTCACTTTAGCTTTGTTGAGATATCTCCGGACGAAATGGTCAAAGAAAGCTTCGGCTTCGTGACTTTGCAACTAAAGAGAGAAGTTCGATAGATAGGTTGAAACGTTTCAAGTCCGATTTTCTTACAGCGTATACCATCAGTCACAGTCCCTCTATCCACAGGGACTGTGCATCAGTGGAAGTAGGGGTGTCAAAAGATTCAGGATATTGCTCGTGACTGACGAATAAGATTTGTCAGAAAGGAGGTTATGCGCAGGCGTATTTCAACAAAAATGTATAGCGTTCGGTCGGCTCCGCAGTCTTACTACTTCGTAATTAAGATCAACGTAGCTCTATAGGCCACATTAGCGTCACTATGTATTCCTCCTCATAGGGTCAAGAGGTCATAAATTTGATAGTCAAGCCATCGAATTATTTGACAGCTATAGTGCTTCATTCTTGCCTCTGTCCTTACTAGTGTGCTTTGCCAGCAGTCAAAAGGTTATCCAAACTTGCCAACGTCAAAAAAGCTATTATCAGTGTACATATTCATGTCTAACAATCTTATTAACGCAGGAAGCCCATGAAAGCAAGGACGAGAAGGAGGGTTACTACACACTGGCCGGAAGACCAATCAAAAACCGAGCTGTTGTGGGTGAAACCATTGACAGCAAGTGCGAAGGGAGGAACATTTATTGGATTGCTTCAGTTCCACATGGAGATGGAGGTAGGAGCTCTTTTGAAAGAAAATTGCAGCAAAACTTAAAATATTTATTGTGCAAGTGAACAGTTAGCTATTGTATATGGCAAGATAGTACCGGAAGCATATAAACTTGTCAATGTTAGGCCATTTACGCACTGGTAACCTTTCAAGTTTTGATGATAATGCCACGTTACGGCGAAATTGATCATCCCGTTAGTAGCGTCACCAAATATTCCTAAATAAAAACTCACAACAAAATATCTTCTAGCTTTTTACAAAATAAAGAGAACTTCACAGAGGATCGCTATGTTCATATACCTATCTACTTTAATCCTTTAGCATCCATTGAATCCCAAATCCGTTGAATTAGTTTCTTTCATTTTAATCTCATTAATACTATCCTATCAGACTTCTTTAAAATGAAGTCGAAGCGACCTAAAGTAAAAGGTTTAACTCTGTCTGACAGGAAATTGTGACTTTCGCATGATTACTTCTTGTAGGCAATGCGTTAACGTGGATTGAAAGATATATTTTTTACAATTAGTACGCCTGATGAACATTTCTAAAAATGAGTTATTAGGCTCGAGGTTGCAAGGTCTCAGTAATTAAGGTCAAACCCGGAATTCGAATGGACCGCGGTACAAACAAACCCACGTGTGTAAACGCGCATAGACGAACGTGTATTTCCATACGCGTTAGTGCACATGTGGGTTTGTTTGTACCGCGATCACGTGATCTCTTGGGCGTACTGAGTCTGTAGAACGCATCGCGTCCTTTTTATTCCGGAGTAGAAATTATCGTCACTGTACGAGAAATGATAAAATGTTTTTTTCCCTTCTTATAGGGAAAATGTTGAAAGTGTAATTTATTAACTCGTTGTTTATCATCTTATTAATTACTTTCAGGTCATGATAAACGCGGGTGCTTCTATTATAGATACTGTAGATACACCTACATAGGTTATGGATGGTGGCGTTATCGTTGCTGGTACGTTTGGTACTGTTGATTTCCCGTCGTGCAATAGTGAAGGTGCCGGGGATAGCATGACCGCATTGTCACTCTAAACTTGTATTTCATACCCGTTGCTAACTACAGTTATATGCTTCCTAACTATCACTATTTGATGTTTTATTTTGGACTGGAATATCTCTCTCAAACGTGATCCAATTGATTCAATGACAAACACAATCTTTTACAACTGAAAATGTCGTCCGCAATTTGTACGTTGAAGTAGGTGCATATATTTGCTCAGATAGTGGTCCAATCGTATGAAAGGAAATCCACTCATAATTATTGCACTCTACCCATCAGCATCAGACCTTCCGTGCGTTTGCCATACGCATCGAACCAAAAGTACGTCGCATAAGCTATGTCATCAGCTAGTGATTCTCCATTAACACTTTGAGCGCCAAAGTAAATTTTTGTCGCCTTTATAAAATGTACCCAAGTCAATATCTTTCAGATCTTTGCCCAGAGTTTGATAAAATACTTTAGCCAATAAAATGTTATGTCCATTTGGTCCAAAATTATCAAAAATTACAGAAAAATTCGAAAAAAATTGGATGTTGCATCAAAATTTGGTTAAAAAATTACAGTTTTCAAAGGGTTTAATAATTTAGGTTATGCAGAAGTACTCCGCTGAAATGTACTTTTTCTTGTTTTCCCCTTTATTCACAGTTGTGAAATCTCTGTTTTGTTGTAATAAAGTTCGTTACAGACGGAAATTGACCTATTTTCTCTTGACAATTCTGTTTTCTTTTTATGGATGAATGTACAACGTGTAAGTTGTGACCGTAATAAAACTGTGAAGGTCGTGAAGTCTTTACTTTGGTTTTTGTAGACTGCACCAACTAATGCAGGAAAGGTGAACTTGGGTCTCGCCTGATATTTTGTACATGTGTATTGGACATAAACGTTTTGGTTGGTTGCAGTACTATGTTTTAGCATCTGCTTTAGTTCTTCTTCCTTTCCTGCTCTCAAGGTTATATACCAATATGTTGCTGTCTATTTAGATTGACAACACAAGTCAATAAGTATGATGCTATAAACTTAATCAGTTGTGTAAAGTCTATAGAAAGTCATCTTAGGTCATTCTGTAGCAAAGATAGGGTAGTTTGCTACCCTACGAAAGGAGCAGACGAACAGAATATTGTAAAAAAATTGAGAGCTCAAATATGTCACCTAAAAACTGAACGAACACTTTGTCCTGCCAATGTCATTATGAACCCCTTGCCTTGTCACTTTGATTTCACCCTTCAAGCCTCTGCTAATAATGCTTTTTTCTGAATGTAAAGGTATCCCGATTTTGTTGCTCTCACTACGAGAATTACATTTAAAACGGGTCACTGCAGGCGGAGAGTACCCCGCGGGCATATATCTAGTCTCAAATTTTACAATACTCTGCCTGTTGCTTGAGTAGCAAGGGCAAGAATATTGAGACCAGGGATTTCAAGCACACGATTGACAGCCCGTCTGTAACATTGTTGCAAATTACATCAGAGGTTTTACCCATGAACTCCCGCGGCACATCCAGCAATGGCCATGTTTGTATGGATGGAGTATAATACTTGGAGTAAAGAAAAATCGAATGAGACTGCACGGAAATCATGTTCAAGTGAAAACATGGGGACACGTTTGGAGTCAGGGACACCTTTGAGGTCTTCACAGACGTACGCCAGTACAAATAAGCTGTCGGTGTTGTGTCGGTAAGTGTAATAATGCATAACTGGTATATGTGTGCTTGCATTTAGCTTTGCTTTGTATAGCATACTTTAACACTAACTAAGACGATGACCGTTGCTGGTCCATTCCCGAATTTTCCCGACGACGCTGAAGGTGGGCAACTGCAGCAACGATGACGGAGTAAGTGACTGAGTAAATGATGCGGTACATATGATATGGGAATGAAGTCAAAGCCCCAGTACCAAAACCAGCCTGTTTGACACGCCGACTTTGTGAACATCAATTTTTCGCAGTCAATGTGATCGGTGTAGCCTTCAGGAGCACCACTATCGTGTTATCGTCCGCATAATTATGCTAAAATAGCGATCAATAATGTCATAATTATAGGATCAATGAGATTCTTTTATCGTTATGTTGCAAGAAATTGTGCTGTCATACAGTCATTATGACGAAGTAGTTGTACAGCATTGGTAGTCACAACGATGCAGATCTCTCTTCGTTGTTGTTCTGTGTATTTCGCTGACACTCGATCACTGAACGATAGCCTTGCATTTCCATAGAACGATGCTTACGGTAGTTATGGCAATGAAGTAACTTTTCGTACGATTTATCGACTGAAATGATAGATATTATTCTTTTTGCTTTAATGACAGTGTTTTGTTTCCATTTGCGTAAAATATCCTGATTGGATATTCACAACCTTTAACCGATTTGTACGGACAGTGAACGTTGCAGTGCAATGATTTTCCACTAAGTTGTCTTGAAATTGGCCTTCACAGACTATACTCACAATCATTACGAACCAAGACCAAGTCCGACACTTGCCTCAAATGTCATGCTCGTCCACTTCTTTTCGTGGCAAACAAGGTAATTCGCTAAAATTAAGCTCACTACTCATCTTCAAGGTTTTGCCGCTCGATGCCCACTTCATTGCCTACGTTCATGCGGGACAGCAACGTGTACAGCCTGCCACTCTTGCCCGCGACTCCGGGAGTCGCGGTTCTTTTAATATAAAAGATGCAGGTTGTTTTTTATTGAAACATATCAAACTGAAATATAATAAAAAAGGAAAAACGCTTAAGTAATATAATGTTTACTAGCTCCCGTTTCCTATTCGAATATCCAAATGAAATGGTTTGAACCTGCGTATCCGTGTGTTAACATATGCTTAGCGTACTTTAACATTTGTTTGATGTTTAAATTACGGTTAGTAAAGGTTCATGAAGGAGACTGTACAGGGGCAGAGTGCAAAATATTTGGTGATTTTTCTAGCTAGTGAACGACCTTGCCAAACTGCTACATCATGCGGCCTTTGAAGCTGTATGAAACTATCGAAATGTCTCCATTTATCAACTTTCATATTATTAATACCTTAACTTTTGGTGTGCAGATCATTCGTGTTCGTTAATAGCTGAACTAGCTACAACATCGTG
>NC_091939.1:25802674-25830174 GCF_041260155.1 Ptychodera flava
TTACTTTGAAAATCTATATTTATATGTTACAACTAATATTCTGCTAGTGCAAAATTACAAATCAATGGTGAATTTAGAATCAAATCAATGATAACCACAAATTGTTAAAATATGCAGCCGTTAGATATCTTCGTTTGAGAAGTGCAACAAATGTGTCCTAATGCCTTTCCGACATTTTGTATGGGGTCAAAAAAAAAAAAAAAAAAAAAAAAAAAAAAAATAGAGGCTGGTTAAGTCGGAAAAACATTACTCCTTTTTATCACATGAACTGGCCCGAATTCCACCTGTGTGACGTAGAACAGGACGGATAAGAAATCCGAATTACCCCTGTTGTACGTCATCACCGGAACTTTTTTTTTTTGCATGGTACCGTTCATACATGCGGGTCGCAACGTGAACATAGACCGATTTGTCGTGATCGATGCCATGCTCTCATGACACTTTTTCAATGTGACCCGATAAATCCACACATGGAAATATAGAAGGCATATCCAGCGAAATTTCGAGTCGCTAAAACTATAGCTGCTCCCGAGAATCGAATGGGGGGGGGGGATACCGCCGATCCAGTCGAGTCGCCTCGTAAGGCCTCAATGTGGACGTCGTACCTGGCGATCCCGGTTGGCGATAAACCTGAAATCTTCACCTCAATGGAAATTCAACTGAATAAATGAGTACAGTATAATCTTCGGGAAAGCGACATACAGGCACAAGCTTTAAGTCATTCGACTAACAACGTTAAATTTTCTTCATCATACAAAAAAATTCCGTAAATTCTTGCTCGGAATCAAACCTGTAGTGCGGCGTAAGCGAAGACATCAACTGTTGTGTTGAGCTATATATGCATTGCAGCGCTGTGGAATCCGATGTACTTCGAAAGTTGACTCGGACAACACTCAAAACAGAGTTTCCGTCAAGTAAAATTAGGATGTATCTACGGGTGAAATATATGTCACTGCAAACATCAAAGTCCTTAAGACGAAAACATTGACGACCGAGATCGGGATGAACGAGTTGACACCGGCATGGCAGAGACCGGTGACGGCAGCGTTGTGGGCATAAACATGCAATGAGGTACACTCTGTGTGTCATCGAACGGAATCTTTCGCGCTCGCCACGGTCGTAAACTTGTGTGATATTTTGAAAAGCCACGGAATCTCTGAGAATGAGAATTACTGTTTCGATCGTGTCGTTGCATTTACTTCATAAATCTATTTGTAAATATTCTGAATAACTCTGAATACTATGGCTATCCGTCGCCAGCACGATGAAAGTTATGTCCACCGTGCCGTACCGATGGCCGACTTGCCTTGGCATCAGTACAGCGCGAGACAATGATTGACAGGTTCACGTGACAGAATCCGTATGTCTGGTTGGTGGAGATACCATTTGATGTAGCAAATTTCAGCTTGATGGGATTTATGAATGAAAGTATCTCATGGGTGACGGGCCGCTTTACTCTTTAAATGAAAGTAATCCGCGGACGTAAAACACAAATCGCGACGAAATTCATGCAATTTGTTAGGATAATTTTGATCCATTCACGTCAATAGCAAAATAAGAAGACTGTTCATGTGATAAATATATAATCCCATGGTATTTTTCTCTGTTTGACGTCATCGTATACTCGTGTTTTTCGCGGAGCCGCACAACTTCTCGCCTTCGGCTCGAAGTTGTAGGGCTCCGCGAAAAACACTCGTATACGATGACGTCAAACAGAGAAAAATACCATGGGATTATATATATGTATAATTGAAACCTTAAATGTATATCAATAACTGATCGCGCGAAGCCCGTAATCGCCGTTTTCATCATTTTTTGAAGTTGCACAGTATGAGATCGATTTAGCAATCAATCGATCTCCCAGTGTAAATATTCCATTTTTTGGTACTTTTGTACATTTTTGTACCTTTGTTCATTTTACTTTCCACAATTAAATCTTACTCTCTAAACAGAGAATAAATTACCTCCCCCAGCAAACTGAAGAATACGTGAATGGATCAATGGTTCCCGACGGTTAACGTATGAAATTGCCGGCCTTTACTTTTGACAGGCTCCACACGGGCAACTTTATCCTATGTATATAAACGCTGCACAGTGGAGACATTGTGAGAATATTACAAAACGAATACGTTTAAGTTTTGATAGTAGCATTAGCCATAAAATCAGACTTTTGCTGAGATAGGTGTCAAAACAGCAAGAGGGAGAAGTCAATTATTTGATTTTTCCACTCCATTTTATTTTAAACCATTAAGGATATTAAAACACCATTCCTTGCACTTTTTTAAATTGTCACTATTTGATAATACTACAAGATGATTCGCTGTGACACAATTGAAGACGTACACCAACATGTGACGATCAAGTTTGCATACTATATGGTAACCAATATAGAGATCGACCAATTACTCACAACCAAATATCCACCGATTATAAGATACTTACAAGATGAATATCTTTAAAATCTTGAGTTAAAAATAAAGCAAATATTGTAATCAAAGACTGGTGTAATTAATGCTGACAATTAATACATTTACGACCCGAAAACATTTTGATGTTTTTATCTTCAATAAAGACGATCTTTGTAAAAAAATTGTATCTTAATTTGAACATCAAATGACACCCTCTAGATACAACAATATTTTCTAAACTTTTTTCAGTAGGTAAGACATTCTCTGTTATTTCCACTTGATAATAATTGTAATGATTTCTGTGATTTCTGTGAAGAACAATGATTCTTACCGTCAGCTTACAAGCTAAGAAAATAACTTCTTCGAGAAACATTACATTACATAAAAATATTAGATTAATCACAACACTTCATATTTACTTTAAATTAGAGAGAAAAAGTTGCTATTTTGTCAAATCATTTCTCTTAATGTTGTTTCATGTGAGCAAATATTCATGCTGTTTAGCACACTGAAACATTCGTTGTTGTCAATCGTCCAAGTACACTCCTTCCATCCTGTTTTTAGATATAACAAGAAATGCTTCGATGACATAATTTATGGGGCAGACAAAAATGTTTCATCCATTTCGTCTCCCAGTTTTTATATATTACAATAAATCCTGAAAACATAATTTATTGCACATACTAGAAATTATATCATCAGCACATCATGTTATGTGTATAAGCAAGTAACTGTTAAGATAATATGATTGATAAATCAATATGTTTCAGTATGCTTACCAACATTTAATAACTTCTCACATGAAACAAATAATAGCAGAATTACTTTCATGATTAGATACCGACTCGTTAATATGAATCACTTTTTATAGTAACATGAATAACTTTTTCAAAGGACGTCTTAGTATTTCTGATAGAACTGATGAAAAGCATTAGTAAGCACAGAAAAGAATAAAAATAACCTACAAAAGTGAGTAAAATACATCATATCTTTAACAACAGTGAAACCATTGATCATATCATTTTAAACACCGCACTCCTGAAAAACCAAAGCATCACACTATCTTAAGGGGATTTGCGATATTAAGCTTAAATTGTTTCAATGGTAGGCAATAATTGAATGTCTTTGAGTTGATATAACATAGTAAAATACAAAGTTGCTCGTTCAGCGAATATTTTAATGCGTATTTCTACCTTCAGTGATTCAAATTTAACTCTCTCAATGAAAGGTCCTAAGTGTTGTAAGGTATACAATGTGAGAAAGGTGCAGCAGTATAAAACATACCTTATTTTCAATTACATAATGTTGACAGAGACTATGTTTAATAAATTGAATCTATCTAAAATTAAAAACGAATATTCAAACATTTCAACTATCTAAAATACAAAGAGAGCGTGCAGGTGATTTGAATTTACATGAGAGTATTGTATGATCTTTACAAAAAGTGGTGTAAGTAATGCGCATAGTCTTTACAAAAAGCAAAAACCACGACAGAAAGAGATGCTATTACAAATTCCATATTTTGTTGTCTTGTTTATGTCTGTCTCTAAGCTACAATCACTACACATGTCATGTTTGAATTCAAACCTATAGATATGAAAATGATTGACTTTAAATTAATACAAACATTATTTGAATTTTGTCGCCTAATGTAACTGTATCCATTCTTTTCATAGATACCTATGATTTTCCACAGGAGTACATCCCGACTAGGTCTGTAGTAAAGACTAGCATACACCCGAATTAAATTCAAATACCACTGAAAATAAAACTTCATGTTTAACAAATGACAGACCTTTTTAACTAAGAGAAATCTATGTGTTGTTCTAAAACACTTGTCAGACTTTACTGCTCAAACAGGCAATGGTAATAATTTGAATAACTTCAATGTGTCACACATAAATGATCAAAACGCTTTTATTTCAGATTATATATAAAAACAGTTAGAGAAGGATTCGAAATCATTTAAATTTTAATTATCAAATTATGATTTACCGTGTATATAACATAACAGATATATAATTAGTACGTGCCATGCATGCACACGAAGTCGACATCCACAAGTAGAGCTGAACGTAGTCGTCAAATACCTATTACAGTAATTTATAAGCTTGTTACTAGTAACTGCAAATACAAACATATTTGACATTATGGGTTGAATTTACAGAAGGATCACGGACAATTTAAAAAGCTCAAAAACATGAACAGAGATGATTGCGTAGACTAATGGAATTTATCTACAGTATTTTTGCTAATTAGACTTTATTTGATTGGACATCTATCTCAAAATAATCTTAAACGGAAGTAAAATTTAAAGGCATTTATAAACATCATACTTGTAATTTCTTGTCAAAGTGATTGAGTTGCTATGTTCAGAAATGTGCAATTACACTTCGTTTTAGAGGTGTTTCTCATTTGCACCATTATACACAGCATTCTTTCTGGAATAATTTGTGCGTGTCTGTGATTGCCTTGCAATTACAAAGCATTTCTTTCATATCCTGTGCCCTCTTGAAGGCATAGTCATAGTCACTGAACACATCAGCAACTCGCTCAGCCCATTTGTTGATGTCGCTATCCCGTTCTTGATCAGTCAGACAAACATCGACGATAACGGCAGCTGCCTTATCTGGATCCATACACTTGGTAAGGAACTTTGCCAGGCCTGAGTTGCCATTTACAAGGACTGGTATTCCAGCTGCTATGGCTTCTAAGCCAACCATACCATATGGTTCGACACGAGATGGGAAAAGGCAAAGGTGACTTTTTGTAAGTCAACTTCGATCTGGTTCTTTGACCAATCGTGGATAACATTGTACCCATGTCACCGCTAGTGATATATTCTTTGATGTAATCACGTGCTGTCTGTACTTGCTGTTCTTCAACACCGCTGATTTGCCAAACTGGAGGATTCAAAGTTGATTTCCACTTCTTGAGATTTGTTACATATTTGCTAAGGCCGAGGGCTACAACATCGTATCCGTTCAGGTGGGTCACGTGAGCGATTCTTCCACGCGTGAGAATTCGTGGTTGGTAATCCATCGATGGTTTATTTGACTCTAAGCTGAAAGAACGCTTCATCGGGCATGGGTAAGAATAGCTCATGTTTCACGGATGTCAGCATTCTGAACTTGTTTTCAAAATAACGGTAAACACGGGGTCCTACGGAGAAAATGACGTGTGATGCATCAGCTTCCTTGGCATAAGGTTGCCTCCTTCTGCTTCACTCTTGTAGGTGTTAGTTCATCTATTCTGACTTCAGTATCTTCTGGTAAAACATGGTTGAAGAGAATTATTCTCTTGCCCTGGTAGTATTCTCTCTGTATATCAAGAGCGGCCTTGGAGGTAATTGGGATGTGACCTATCACGAGCTTGACATTTGACATTTTCTTGAGCGATGGATAGTGGTGAGAGTGATATTTAGCAAACCAGTCTACACTTGGTTTTGCATCAGAACCTCCATCACTTGCTGGCAGCATGAGGTTCACTTCTCTTAATGATGCATCCCGTTTTTCTTCCTCGTTTGCTTCAAGGACCGTGGCATGCACTTTTCGACCAGTTCCTACAGCAGGCTAGATGTAAGCTGGTGAAGGGTTGAAATGCCACCTTTCTGAGTGGCCCACTCATGCCCAATGGTGACGATGATACCACAACTGTAAACAAAGAAAACATAACATTGAAGAATGAATTGCTTAAAAAGTTGCAAAAACTGCTAGCAATATAAATGCGTAGTCATAGCTACTGTAACATATTTTTTTAATAAAGTAGATTAGAGGTCAATAGCTTTAACATTTCAAATATTTCAAAGTGCTGAAACCTAGGCTTGCCGGCTTCAATTAACTATTTGATAATTGTGAGTTATGCTTATCAAAGTATCAGTACCTATTGCTCAGCGTTTCTTGTTCACTGATGCTAAGGTTCACAGCGGTATTACACGCATCTGTATTGCCTTTCGTGGTTATTTCTGTGGTTGAAGAAGAAAGTAAAGTTTTCATGAATTATGATGTAAAGAAAATATCGTCCATTAAATAAATGTTATTTAAATAATACAAAATCCCAAATGAATAAGGGATGAAGTATTTCAGGAATAATATATATTTGAACACATGATGCAAATCTTTCTAAACTTTACGAAAGAATAATTTACCACACGGTTTTCTCTAAAATTGAACAAAACCAGTCGATAGCGTAATCGAAAGAGTTAACAGGATTTATACTACTTTGAATTATGTAGTGACGTAGTGTTTGTACCTTACCTTCGCTGTACCACAACTTCAGATCAGGATAGGCCACTTGCTTGGCACTTATGTCGCAAATAGCTTTAATCTTTCCATTCCTGTCTTCGACTGCTACACATCGATCATCCGTATCCTCAGATCCTGGCAATAATTCTCCAGGATGATGATTGGGACACTGGCACTTGATGCATACTTGATACTTCATGTTTGGAGTGTAGGCCGTAATAAGATCATTTAATTCACTTTCAACTATGCATCTCACGTTGCTAAGTAGCCTTGGATGAAATTCTACTGTTTTTTTGAGACTCTGGCATAATGAGTGCCTTAAGCTCGATGTCGGATCCTTCCTTGCATAAAGTAATGTGGAAATCATCATTCACGATGTATATGCGAGCTTTGTTCTTCCTTAAGACCATTTTCCGGTGGGGCCATTTCTTCAAACAGCGAACTATCAATCGATAGAAAAGTCCCTCGGGCAGGAAATTCCCATGGAAATGAAAGTAAATAGGGGCACTCGACTTGCTATCAGCTGGGCACACAATTCCATTTTTCCCCGTTGCATCTTTCTTGAGTAGGCTTGGTAAGTAATACACGGGTTTGTCGCCGTCAGAGTCTGGCATCCTGAAAAGTATGTCATACATTTCTGTTGTTGCCAGAAGAATCGCCTTGTCTTGCTGTCGATCATGACGTTTCAGCAGATAATCCAGTAATTCCTCATGTAATCTGCCTTCATGGTGCAACTCATCGATCAGGTTCCATACTTTTGGTGGAACATCCTCAAGCTCTTCTTTGTAAGTTATAGATTTAGAGATAATTATCGTGAAGAGATTCACCAACCATACCACATCTAAGATTATAATGTCCTTTAGCTCAGGTATTGATGTGAAATGGAGTATTTCCCCTACGCTATGGTAAAATGCTAGTGCTTTGTCTATTTCTTCTTCTGTCATTTCCAACTTCTTTCCGATATCCTTTGCTTCTTCCAAGTTTATCTTCTCCTTTTGCAGCTGCCTCATTGAAAGTTCCAGACGTATCCACTTCACTGGCACCTTCCCAAGGAAGAAGTACTCCATGGCATACTCTTGTATCTTAATTCGAAGTTTTTCAACGTCTAGATCAGGAACAGTGCCATCATCTGTCCTTGATTTGTTGTCAATTGCAATCATGCCAACAACATGCGCATTAACTGCCTTTGTTGCGTGTTTGCTTAGGTATTCCTTAATTTCTGTAAGACGTTTCTTGGCTTCCATTTCGACGGATATGTCCTTAGCACCAGGAGGACAACTTTTCTAAATATTAACGAAAACAAAATAGCCCGGGATTAATGTCTTACTACAGAATCGGTGCAATTTTGACAATTTGTCGTTTGTACACAAATTCACTCACTCTAACTTGCACAGAGATAAGAGAGATGCTCGTTTGATGTTTGTCCATTTGAGATATGTCGTCAAGTAGGATTGAAATAATGATCATGCAACATGAAAGTTAATACCCCCTAATTTACTGCACCGGAAAACTTCAACAGTTACTATTTCGTCAAAACTATCAATGAAGGTTGGACTGTGTCTTTCACCATCAGCGCAATCACTAAGCAAACCAGTTATTAAATCTCTTGTGCTTGTCACCGACATCCATCTTGATACCAACGCACAGCCCTTGACACTCAACTGTACAGAATCAAATAATCCGCAGTTGCCGTTCATTTCTTACCGTCTGATTTTTAAATTATGACAATGTGTAAACATTAAGGGAGTGTTCTACTATCTTTCTTGTTTTGTTGGAAATTAGTTTTCTTACTCATGTCAAAAGTGCCCCTACCCATAAAATATTCATGAGTCCCTTTAAAATATAATTTAACTTTTATAGTCCACCTACCCGATGCGTGCCCTTGCTAGAATATATTTAAGTGACTTTGTAAATATCTATCATTTATGCTATTTATAATGTTCGGATATGACACCACCATTTCATTGATTTACATTATCATTGTGTTCTGGCTCCTATATGCCACTCTAATTGTTTTGTTGAGTTTCAAAATGATTTTTCTGCTATTTCACATGCTTTTCTAGTTTTCTAGTCCAGCACATGTAATAGCTATAATTTTTTCTTCCTTCTTCCTTTGTTTTTCAGATTCCCTTCATATATTGAATATTGTACTAATTGTCACTGGCGCTTTTTTGAAGCATTACTTTGTGTAAATTTTCACGTGAAAACATGTCAGTTAACCTCACTGCAATTTGCACGTCATAGACAGAATGCTAGCAACGACGTGCCAGTTGATAAAAAACTTCAAGTAAAATTCACCTTATTTCCTTTACAGATCACAGAATAAAGTTTTCGCAAAACGTAATCCTTGAAGGTTAACTATTTATATTAATAAATATCAACGGCTACTTATTGTGAGAAGCCGTGTCGCATTATGGCAAAAATGAGAAATCATTCTTTTGTGTCAAGGTTTTATTATGTGAGAAAGCTTTTAAGTTTCCTGATGCTATGGAATTTAAGTCGACCACAAAAAGGTCATTGCCTCCAGGTTAATGAGGGTTTAGCGGCTAAACCTCAAGAAACAAATTCGGCCAAGCGTCTTGAAACTGGAATTCAGCTGAAAAGTAACAGTAATATGTGAACTGAAAATTTATTTTAATTTGAGAGTGACATATGAAGCTGCACGGATGTACTATTTGACGCAGGGTAGTTAAATGTCACAAGCTGTGCGTTGCAATAATGAAATCTAGTATTAGCTCTCAGAGATAAGAGCGAAATGAATGTAAATAGCCACGTCTTCATTGTCGCAACATGTACGTCTGGGAATTTGAACATCCTCTTCATATGATAGACAATTAGGCAACGGTAACCGTACACTTTATATTAAATGACCACATGAGATAATAACGCAGAGAGAAATAGTATTTAAACAAGATTTTGGAAGGGGGTATATATCCCCTCTCTAAGATCGATAGTATTTATACAAGCTTTTAGGAGGGGTATTTATCCCCTCACTGCAAGTGATGGCATAAAACCTTACTTGTGCAAGTAAGTCTTTCTTTGTTCCTAGGATGATGACTGGAGGTGCAGGCGTGTTTTCAATATGTCCATCTGGGAGTTTCATGCGGATTTTAGAGTCAGGATGCGCATGAGTATGGATAGAATTCACCCAAAAGCACAGGAAGTCTGAAACAAAAATTGATATTTTAAGCCATTGTTGACAGTTCGTCTGTGTGCTATTAATTTATTCTCCAATTTTAAGATTTTTAATAATGAGTCACTAGATACTGCAGAAAGTGTCTCCATGAGTATTAAACGTCATGCTGAAATGTCCATCACAATAAGATCCGAATATCGATAAGGCCAAAAAAGAGACTTGTTTCTGGTCCTTTTTAGCAAAAGTGATACTATGATGCAATTTTCTTTTTTTGAAATCGTAACGTTGGTTTGGCACTATTGATGCAGCAACAGTCATTGTATTTTATCAGTGGCTGCAAAATACCTCGGTTTCTTTAAAGCATTCTTGGACATGCAAACAGGAGATCAAGGATATATGTGTACCGAAGAGCACGTAACCACAAGAAGAGACATGACGCGCAGGTCCTGAAATGACGCGCGCGCTGACCAGAAACTGTTTTTTTGGACTTAGTGACGGAGTGCATAAGTGTTAAAGACCCAACGTCGCAAGCGAATAAAAAATATGATTAAATTTGGGAAATACAGTAATTGACACAAAGAAATCATGTTCATTACTGTCGACAATTACGGCTATATCACTTAAAATATTTACCCTTTACAGTCCATTCATCTTCAACAACGGTTGACATCATGTCATCAAGGGACTTTGTCAAGTCAGTGACAAGTACAAAAATGACACGATTACCAAGGAACACCTATAAATAGGACAGGCAGATACGAAACGAAGGTAAAATGCATAGTAAAATTTTTTAAACGCGGAAATGACATGACATTTAATGATGATAACAATATGGCAACAGAAAGAGAGGGGAACATTCGACTTTAAGATAATCAGTTACGTGATTAATTTCTGCTGATTTTTTTCAGCAAAACTACAAGTAATCTTCCAACGTTTAGAAAGACGAGAGACTGGACAATTTACTCTGGTCCTTACCATATGCTAGTTTGAAAATTAATTATGTCATCAAAGAAAATACAGTGGCAAGGCTTTGATCGTGCAGTAATCAAGCTGCTTAAATAGTAACTAATACCATAATTTCTCCCGTAAGAGACCATACATGTAAAGAAAGTATATTATTGGTTAGAAAAAGATTCGTCATGTACAAACCTGGTGGGTTATGTAGTACACACTTTGTCCTGCAAAATCCCACAAGCTAAAGTAGATATCAGGTTTGTCAATATCATCAGCTTCTTCCAATCGTTTAAGCAGTCGTGTTTCGACATCTCGTATCTTTTCCCCCTTTAACTTCACTGCTTCTATCACATCCACAACCTTTGCCGGGACCATTTCGGATTGTTTTTGAAGCGTACGGGATTCCCGCTTTCCATATCCTCGAATAAGGACATCTCCAAGAATTTTCTGTGTTTCTTCAATTGACTTTTTGCCTTGGTATTTCGTGGTAAACTCTATTTAGAATGATTGAAATAAATCAATCTTGGCAAATGTTCTTTAAAATAAAGCTATTTACATAATGTCTGTGATGTTATTGACTCTATGCCAAAGGAAAGGAAAACATGCTGGTATGCATACAATTCATTCTGCAAGCGAAAACTTCCACTTGCTTCTGACAGGTCGCACTACAATGACGTGTGAACTCTAGTTTTGCGACATTGATCATTATGAAAAATTAAATGTATTAAATATGATGTGAGGTAATGCATATATATCCAGGAGAACATTTAGTATTTACATTTTAAATCCAGTGATATGTCTTCTGAAATGACTCGCACACGTGACTAACATGCATCGTATACAGATCTAATTCAAAAATAGATTCTTGGCTTTCAAGGAAGCGATAGTTTTGAAGCCATTTAGAAGTGCACCGCCTCAAAATATCTCCTTGGCGATAGCTATTTCAGTGTGCACTTTCTGCGATCATCCCTGTGCATTCTGTGCGTCCTGTGTACCATTTACATATTATGAGGCACTCCTTGGGTAATATTGTGTGACATGCAATGTTGTTACAGAAGTCGTTCACTGTTACATAGATTATATACTTTGCTATGTCGACCAGTACGTCGTCTTAGCTTTAAATTTCGCCCACTACTTTTCGTCTTGTGACTCTAGGTCAAAACGTTATAAACAAAACCGTGAAATGACAATGAAGACATTAGTGTGAGATCTGATCATGCATGATATGTACGTGTGTAGGAGGCTCAGATCATTGACGATTCAGGTGAAAGAAGGACGGTACGGACACCACCTGGTAACAAGTAAATACATGCAAAAGTAATAAACGGTGTCATCTTTGAAGACATTGAGCCAATACTATTTCTTTTTCCCGACGACCTTCGCTTCCTATTCCCCAAGGAATACTGCAAGCTCTTATGAATAATGACTCAATTAGTTCATTATAATTCAGATTCCGCTTCCAAAGTACAGATACACTGACACTCTCATTTATTATCGATGAAACCCTCCAGACTTGGTTATGTCGGCTAGTGTTTTGTACTGTTTATAAAAACACAAATGATTTTCCCTGCAGGCTCGCATTTACCCTCACAAATGCTTGCTTTGATCGATTATCGCCGTGTAAGCTGTGCAGTGAGTCTCATATCGTAAGTAATTAATTTGCATCGTCACGTATTTCCTATGGTTTCTTACTGTTTCATAAAAGCAATATTCACCAGTCAGACAAACTTAAATTTGGATTCAATATGCCTACTTGGATAAGACTTGTGTTTATCATTTTACTGAAGTCCTATAACCATAGCAATGTTTAATCTGTTCGCATTTCAGAAAGGAAATTGTAACAATGTGCGAATGTTTACCGGTCTCCTTACTCATAGTATATCATTTCACATTTTCATTAGTATGTCAAATCGGATTTTACTTTCGGATTGCGTCGCATTTGTGATTTTGAGGTGGGCGGTAGTACATGATTGCTGTATGGGCTAGTAAATCACACGAAACGTAACTTTTGATGAGAAGCTTGCCAATGTCCGTTACTAAGTGTACCGGCTATTCTGCATAACATTCAGTGACTTTAACTTACATGAATACAGATTGGAATTTTTTTTCTGTAGGGGTGGCCAATTTGATTTCGGGGAGGGGGGCGCGCTGGAGGATTTTCGAAAAATAATTTTACCGGCTAAATTCTGAAAAAAATGTCTCTGCAGAAGAGAAAGGGAAAATACTTCTAGGAAGGCTGTCAAAATAAATTTGCTGTGATGCCCCTTTGGTGGTAGACCAGCATTCAGTGGTCTCTCGAGCTGCATTTTTGAACAAGAATATTTGAAAACAGAATTATTTTCCTTGTAGCTGCCGCCTACTATATTTTTGATTGGGTGTCTATAGAAGCAGAAACCTCTTCTCAGTAGCATGAATCATGGTCACTCTGTGTGGAGTGACCGTGCATACAGAGCGACTGTACATGAATGTGGTGTACTTGTATTCTGCTGATGCACTCCCCGACTGCACTGTGTTATATTTGCAATGCTGCCAGTGTTAGAATAAACGTGAGAATGTTTGTCAAGTCTACAAAAGAGATTTATATCAATAAAAATCTCACTATAAAGCGATAACAGTTTATGAAGAGATATATGTCTATTAAGTTTAAAATTTTGTCTCAGATTTAGCGGAAAACAAAACGACTGGTGAATGTCAATGTCATGTTGTATGCCATCTGATCAGATATTTTATGATGAAGATAAGAAAATTAGTCTGGCATTCAAATCTCATTAAATGTGTATAATATGTATGATTTGTGATATTCAGTGGGTGTGTAATTGCTTTAACTCAAGTCTTCAATCGCATTCGTTGACATTGTCTTGAGTGTGTACTTTAAACAATGGCTGAAAATGTAAAGTATAAGATTTGTAAACTTCCTGATAGGATCAAAATAAACAACATATAAGAGAAGGCAGCGGTTTGCAGCAGTGTACAGTCCATTCAGCACCTTCTTGATTTTTCACAAGTCATGTGCTTTGCATCAGGCAGTAACATTGGGAAGGTTGTATAAGTAGGGCAGATGTTCAGTGATGTATTATTATTATTATTATTAGACTTTATTTAAACTCGATAGACTGTTGAGCCGAAGGCTCTTCTCACACAGTGTCGAGATGCAAGAAATATACAATATGTACATTAAAAAAATATAAAAAACAGAACAGAGAAAAACAAAACATTAAGACATCAAGAAACAGACGACAAAATATAAAAAAACGCCAAAAATGGCTCAAAATTACATTTTGCCCAAAAGACGAGACTTACATTTCGTTTTAAAAGAGTGAAGAGTAGAGCAAAATTTGACATCTGCTGGTAAACTATTCCATATTTTGACACCGCTATACGTAAAACTCCTCTTAAAAATTTGAGTTCTTTGTCTTGGAATACATAATTCATTTCTGTCTACAGATCTTGTACTACGACTGTGGACGTTCTGGACACTTCTAAAAACATTCAAATATTTAGGAGCCAAATTATTTTGGACTTTGTACATCAAGACTGATTCATTAAAAGCAATCCTTTCTCTAAATGGTAACCAGTTTAAAACGTCGAATAAATTACGACTGGGAGTGCTAAAATCTGAGTCTAAAAGTACTCTGGCTACAGCTTTCTGTTGTCTTTCAACACGAAGTAAAAGTTTGTTGGAACAATGACCCCATATGTTAGAACAATAGTCAAAATGGGGTAAAATAAAACAAATGTAAAATATCATCTTAGCTCTCTGAGTTAAAAAGGGACGAATACGTTTTAGATGCAGCAATTTAAAGGCTACCTTACTACAAACTGAATTTACTTGCTTTTCCAATTTAGGGTGTCGTCAATGGTTACACCCAACAATTTTTCATGGTTACACAATCGAGCTGATCATTGCCACACATAACATTGATGTGATTTTTCGTTCTGGCTTTTTTCTGCGTTGTACCAATGACGATAACCTTAGTTTTCTGTGAATTAACACACATGCTATTTTGATCGCACCAGCGTGTGATCAGATTCATATCTGTACATGTGTGAAAACATGGATATTTCCACATAATTACGTTTTATAAATGACTCTATTTTACAAGATTGTGATTGAATGATTTTGTATTTTGAATAAAAATGCTTTGCCTCTACTGGTCAAGCATTGCTGTGAAAAAGCTTCTGGAAAAATTGCTTCCAGGGAGGGTAAAAACCCAAATAGTCGCCATTCAAATTTCATGAAGCCCCCGTCGAAATCAAATGGGCCACCCCTAATGGTAACTGCTTTAGCAATGAGAGGCCGTCACTCTGTATTTAAACTGTACAGAGTCCACACTGTTCGTATCGTACACTTAAATTTACTATAATGTTGGAATCCAGGGGTTTTGGCAAATCCAGGCGTCGTAGCGGCCTTTCCCATGAAGCATTGTCATGGTAGAGTACCGTGCATGACGCAAGTCGCAAATTCACTTGACCTTAATGAAGAACATGGTATTGCGTCGGACATGGTTTTAGCCAATGCAGGGGATCCCGCAATGTATTCAGCATTGTATCGGTTAGCATTGCAGCATGGTCCCTGCCAGACGGGTGACAGTAACCTAGTACCTATGGAAGTGGCCTTTGAGCGTCAAAATGATAAACTTTGATAGTACTGTCAGTGTACTGTGTTATGCAATGTTGCAGCCGGGACGCGCCCTTCCGACAATGTCCGTAAAATCGAATATGTTGTCCCGCATTCTCGCATACTGCGGGTCACCTTGGGCGCACTTATGAGTCGACTGTGCTGGGTGTAATCTGCAAGTAATATCTGATAATAACGATGACCTTTGTTTTGCATGATTATTTTGAGGTCTATATTTTCGTACTTTCGTAGCTGTGATTAGAAGTAATTAAAAGCCCGTAATTAAAACGCTGCATTTGATATTATAACTTGCTTGTAGTCCGACTTAGCTTTGTGATTGGCGGCAGATACGGCCTACTAACCGCTACAATTACTTGCCTGAAATTCAAGCATAGTGAAGCGGTCCCGGTAGCTTTCATTTTGTTTTGTAAAACTAATTTGTTAAAAAATAATACAAACTTTGATTAACATACAGCTAACGCAAGTTGTCCCCAAAATGTGCCCAAAAATAAACAGTACGGGGACACAGTGTCCGTTGGTTTAAAAATTCTGGCTGAAACACTGTGTAATGTATTAAACATGTTTTTTTTTGTTTTTATTTGCTTTGTCGGGGGAGAGGTTGCGAATTAGCAGGAAGTAGTTGTCGCTTCTTTCACTACAACGATGATCATGGTGGTGGATGGTTGGGAATTTTGCAATGCGAGTGTCAGTGAGCTGAGAGTTGAAACGGCAACAATTAGCCGTTGGAAGATATAGAAGCTGGTGGCCGATTGGTAGAAGTATTACACAAGGTATGCATTGATGTCTCACGACGCAACGAATGAAAACAGGATGTCATCGGATGACGTATGTAACGTTAGCATTGCGGCGTGACGGATATCGCACTTTGGTACAGGCAAGTGAACTTGCCTGGGTTTCTACGATCCTGAATCATCATTATGACATCAATGTGCAAACTTCAAGGTAACTAGCTTTGAATTTTGCAGTTACCCGTAGTGCATGACATCGATGATGGCTGATATAACATCATTGTCTACTAGTATCTTTTAGGTTTCCAGTTGCACATATTTTAATGAAACGGACGAAGACTGGGTCGTTGCTGATGAGAAATTTGGATGTATTGTCCGAAGTCTAGTCCAGTAGGAAAGCTTCATATAGTGCATGCTTTAATTCAAACACACCTTCAATTTACAATTTTAATATTGCTTCCAAAGTAACAATTATGTCAAAAGACATTGATCCCTTTTCAGTGGTTGAATTGTTGGAAAAGTCAAAATTGCAAGTTTTCAGCATGGTCGGATTAGGCAAATCGAGATGCCAGTAAATTTTATGAAAGACAAAGCTATTTCGAATTGGTCGATAAATGTATTTTACTCAATTTATCCACGAAATCAGCGTAAGTATCAATAAGCAATAAAACATATTGTCTGACAATAATATTTACTTGTTCTTACCCTTAATGATCCATTCTGTGATATCGATGTTGTAGATATCAGCTCCATCTGTACTAATATGCTTTTCTTCATATGGCTCTTTGAAGAGACTTCTTTTGGTCGATGTCTTTCCTGCACCATATGCTCCAACTAACATAACACGACCCCGGTAAATTTTTTTATGTGTATCTGGACTTTGCGATAATACTTGCAATTTGTGATAAAAATCCTGATGGTGAAAGTTACGTAACAATGTGGTTACTGTACATAGGTGGTAGTCTTGTGTGCATTTGTTTTTCAAATTACATATCCATATCATCGAAAAAATGTATTTCATGTTGTAAAAAGAAGGTCATACACGGATGCTCATGGACAAACAGCTTCTGAAACGCGTCCTCTACCATGTCCGTCTCTTATATTAATAAGAACCACCAAAGTTATTATCCAAGGCAAATACTGACGATGTGAATGTGTAGAATTCACAATAAATAGGTTAACTGCATAGCGAATAGTCACGGTGTTAAATAGCTCGACAGCACAGGAAACCTTCCTTAGTATTTTACAATTAAAGGTATACACTGTCACCTAGCTGTTCCAATTTTGCCACAGTTGCCATGGAAAGAGAAAATCTAACCAATCACAGATTTAAAGCCGGTGGCCGCTTTTTAAAAACAACGCCCTCACATGGACATTTTGAATACCAAGGAACGCCTCTTTGACCATATATGGGCATATTTAGATTACAGGTGACTGTATACCTTTAACACATAACATTTTTTCTTTAATTCTTACTCGCTTCAAACATTAATAATTAGTTTCTATATTAATTCACATCGTACCTGAACGTGGATCTTTTACAGAATATGCTTTCAAGCGAAAATATGAAATCTTTGAAAAGAAGAGTGTGTCACCTGGCGGAACATTTATATCATTTGGATAACATGAAATATTTTCGACCACTTACAAACAAAAGGCATACACATTGCAAACTGTGCCAGTGAAACGTCAATATGCAAGCTTTACGATTGCAAAGTGGCATGAAGGTGAATAGTATCGGCCAGGATGAAAAGTGGCTCCTCCCGAGGTTCTTTCATTTTATGGTTACGCTTAAGTTAAGTAGAATTTCACAGATTCCCAACAGCCCAGCGATCACGAAATTGTGACTTTGCTTCTACAACTATTCTATCACTGTCAGAAGCAGAAAACAGCTAGGATCACTTCATGAGAATGATCCAAAGCGTACCAATTTACATGCATTAAGTATTGACACGTCATGCAATAGCAGCACAGAATTATCAACATTTTTAATCTTATGAAGAATAACCAGGCATTTTCATTTCTAACAGAACTAAGTCATGTATTTTATATTTATCAGAAAAAACTGCAATAGTTAATAATAAGAAATCCTACTGTCTGTTTCATATAGTATGCCACAGGAAAGGTTTCAGGCGATAAAAATGTGTTAACCCAACAAAGTCTAAAGCTTGAAAACATTTTACAAAGCACGTTATATTAAGCTAAGAACAATATGTTTGGAGGACCTTTTTCCTGAAAACGATACACCAAACGCTCGAAAACAAAGAATATGTCAACATCGTGACTATTCGTTATTTCTCAAGATCTAGCGGTCAATCTCTGACCAAATGCAAAATCACGCAAAATTGACGACAAAGAAACAATGCTACAACCAAGCTATTTAAAGTTTTTAGCTGTGTTACAGTTATGAACCAAACGTAAATTACAAATATTATTACTGTGTTGTTGAAGTTTACTTTATGTGTAGGTATAAAATATTGCCTTTCCCGTTAGCCATGCTCGCTAGAAAGGTCTTTAAAGCATCATCTTTGGCATGTCATGTGTTCGTTACTCAATAACGTTACCAGCCAAGGGAATTCCTGAAGTATTATGACATATACCTTTGATATTCTCAGTTATACTTAGACATTTAGATAGTTAGACATAATTAATCACGTGTTTTTCTTAGAAATTTCCATTCTTTCTACAAGTATGGTAAGTATCGCTCGACCTCGTGATTAGTTTACTCTTTCAGCTGAACTTTGAACTTGCAATGCCCCTGGCCGTTGACGGCGCCATAGACTGTCAAAAGAAGTACCGTTGGACCGTTCAAGGTTACTCCATACAAGAAATCTAAAATAATGCTTGAGACATCTTTCCAGCGAGCATTTAAAACGAGCATTGCATACCGCTGATACATGGCTTAAAGCTAAAGCAAATATATCAGTTGCAACGAATTTTTCAAGCATACTGTACAGTACAATAATGCAATAACTTTCAATTATATCATACCAGTATATTGATGGCGCAAATACGGCGATCTGATTGGTCGAGACGCGAAAGGACCATGTTATATTCGTGATATACTACAGCTCACACGTGCGAGCTCTCGGCTAGAGTAAAAATCCTTTTTTGACATACTTTCCATGCCAGAATTTCAATATACTGTTACGATATAACAGCTATAAATCACACCCAGCGACTGTACATCACTCGGTTTTGCCAAGTTCACTTCATATATGCACTCGCTATCGCCCGTGCATATATGTCGTGAACTGGTCAAAATCTCGTGGTATACCGTCGCTGGGTGTGCTTTATTGCTTATTTACAAAGTCAATGCAAACACTTCGATCCTTATCAAATTTGTGAGGAATCTTGCTAAGGCGGACGAAAAAAAAATTATTCAATATGTAATTATGGCTGATATCACTTTTGGGAGTCTGCTATTCGAGTGCCACTGCAAAATATAATTTCAGTGTAACATAAATCTTTCTCATAACGAGTTTATCGCTGAAAAATCGATGTGAAAGTAAATACCCGTCAACTTTCTACGACAGGAGCGTAATAAATATGTATATCGTGTCGTTCTTAGCTTTTGCAATTCGAAAGTTATGCAATTTGCAATGAATACTAAACCATGTTGACAATGCACTTTCCGATTGCAATGTTTGCTCAAAAAGATCATTCTAAACCCCGTTAATGAAATGACGTTCTTATGTATGAACAATGCCTTCAATGAGTAGCAATAAGCAAGCATCCACTGAATATTCCACACTTTCCAAGAAATATTAACCCTAACACTTACCGACTATAGAGAGAGAGAGAGAGAGAGAGAGAGAGAGAGAGAGAGAGAGAGAGAGAGAGAGAGAGAGAGGAGAGAAGAGAGAGAGAGAGAGAAGAGAGAAGGACAGACAGGCAGACAGACAGACAGACAGAGAAAAGCAGACAGACAGACACTGATTGTTTCATATTTGCTCTAATATTTATCTACCGGCATATTTATACTTTTCTTCCTACAAAAATTATTGCAATTTTGGCATGACTGGTATAATTCATACTGCTTATTCTACTACGGAATGAAATGCCTATCTTCGGAAGGTATAGGTTTAAGAGGCAAAAAAAATGTTTAGGAACATTTTATTAATGAATATCATGATATATCTTGTACAACATACAGCCCGGACTCATAAGAGCTAAACATTCTGATTTCTAACAAGTTTGTTCGCTCAGTTTGCTGCCACGCCAAAGTCTGTCAGTCTGTATCTATAGTTGTTTGTCTTCCGCCTGTGTGTGCATTCATGCTTGTGTTTTGAAGTGTGTTTGCCTTTGTTTTCGACAACCCAAGAACATAAGTCAGTGGTTAGCAATCGATTCAAGGTTATCAAGGTCTTATCTCGTGAACTACTCTTTCCATTTAATGTACTGTGGATAAAGTGTGAGATTTGGAGAAATACTGGCTGTTGATTGTCATCGGCATACTGGTGAAAGTCGATATTGTGATGTCGATGTTTGATGTAAATGCAAGACAAGAACTCGCTCCAATCAACGTCATTCTAAGTTCACAAAAATATAATATTCGATGGTATGCATAAGTCTCGGTTATATCTTTTCATTCTCTGAAGAACGCTGTAATTCGATATAAAAGTTGAAACCTTGGCGCTCGTAAACACACCGTCAACAATCACCAGGTGTTAAACTTACTGATATTGATAAATAACCTGAAGTTTGAATTTTAGTCACAACAGCGTGAGTGGTCAATTCCATTATTCGTCTTTTCAAATGTAATATTATACTGCCACTCTTTTGATATCTATCAGTGTTTCATAACAAGTCAGCATTTATATGTTACGTATTGAATGAATGCATTTCAACCTAATTACTTACCATCGTAAGATTAACGCAAAGCAATCTTTACAGATTCATGATTTCTCGCAATGAGAAATAAGTATAATCGTCTTAAATGACTGATCCTCTACTCTGTCTAATCTTAGTCTGCCTCATCGCTGCTACTACCCTATTACAGACATCGAACACAAACGCATATTATGCATCCATTACATCATTCAACATCATTATCAGATTTGAGAGAATGGGGCCAGCCACTCGAAGTAAATGGATTATATCAATAAGTTAAGATACCAGCGATTGCTTACAGTGATAACATAAGTACATTCTACACAAAAGTAGAAACTCGACAATGAATTCCACTCACTATGAAGAAGTTCAGCGTAATTAGACGAATTCAGATAACCTGTTAGACTCCTACCTAGGACCCGTCATAAATACAGAAATTTCTTTCTCGAAAGGAATGATAGTGTACTTGAGTATGAAACATAAATTGAAAGGAAAGGAATGTGTATGGCAACTAGTAGTTTGAAACCCATAGAGATCAGGCAACGTGAACGACCGTTTGTCATCATAACAAGTCTACCAGCAAGTTGCCAAAGGAAAATATCTAGGTGACTGCTGATGATAGTCCAACCATCGGTGACCACATGTCTGAAACTGCATCTAGTTTAGCATCATTCACAAAAACGATCGATTAAAATCTGATTTTACTCCTAATCATTAAAGCGTCAAGGATAGTGTGCTCAATTTGATCCGATGCGGTAGGTCATGTGAACGAAATGTCAGTCAAAGTTTTAAGACTGTTTACGGTTTCTGTAATCCATGAGGAATAATCTGGCAGTACTGGCAACGCTGCCACACTTACATGACATTAGTGTGCACCCAATTGCCTGAAAGTTTTTTTTAGAGAGGATATCATCGGAAGAACATTCAACGTCGTATGGGGTCCACACGATCATGCAAACATTTTATCCAAAGTATATTATTGTTGATTGAGGAAAGTTCAAATATGTTTGCTGTAATGTACATTGCGAATTTTAAATGTTGCAGCTATGCTGACGTGATGCATCTACTTATCGTGCATGTAATACATAGTTTACAAGCAAGGACCCCTCAATTTGTTACAATTTTGTATAACATGATGTGTCAACTTCCCAGGTAAGGACGTTTTAGCCGTCATTTCAGAAGTTGTACTATTGGCAGTCTGGTGGGTTTGCAACCGATCAGACATCTGTGACGTATCTATTTAAATGATGATGCTGCTGCTAATCGAACAACTCTGTTAGAACATCGAATCGCACAATGTGGTAAGTCGGTAGAATGGTAGGTACAAAGCCCCCTTCAAAGGGAATTACATGAAGATTGGTTGAGATTTATGATAAAAATGTACCATCGTCACTAATTTCAATAATGCCGCTACAGGAACTGGTTTGGGCTGTTACTCAGAACAGATATATCGCACCTGAAATTGAAATTGAACCACTCCTTTTTGGGAGTGGAGATTTAGCCGAGCGGTTCTGTCTGTGGCCTCTCAGCTAGGCGACTGATGCCGTATGTTGTGGGTTCGAATCCGATTGAAAACTATCCGTATTTCTCTACCCTGGTTGGTAACACTGCTGGTGGACAGAATTGTCCCCGAGGTTATCATTCGCCCAGTTAAAGCGATGAAATTCGGTTTTCTTCGCTTCGATAAAGTGTGTATGTGCGATGTATGATAGTGAGCATGCGTGCTTGAGTGCTTCACGAACTCTACAACGTGTTGAGCCGGTCTCAGTCAGAAAAATGTAACAACTTAGCCGGCTATTGAACCACTCCTTTTTGGGAGTGGAGATTTAGCCGAGCGGTTCTGTCTGTGGCCTCTCAGCTAGGCGACTGATGCCGTATGTTGTGGGTTCGAATCCGATTGAAAACTGTCCGTATTGAACAGCAAGCTACTGAATATTCTGAATGGGGATCGATCTGTAAATAATTTGTAAGCAAAAAGGACATAATTGCAATCATACCAACCCTAATCCAATGACAGTAGGTCAGAATTCGTAAGACAATAGTTGTAAACATAGACACAAAACAGCACAGAACAGACAATAAATAGACGGTACACAAACAAAGTCATATTCATGAAAGAAAGATATATGGACCTCTGGCCAGAAGACAAAGAAGTGATGTCAGGTGTTTCGAAAATAGTAAGCGCATCCTGCCCCACATGTGGCACCCACCATATATAAATCTATGAGTCAGATATGTAGTGGTCACTAACTAAGGCCCAAGTGTCACCGATACCATCAGTGATCATTTGTCGAAGAGAGATATCGTATTTATCTACCAGCTTGCAATACCTGCCAAAAAGCGTTTGAATGTAGAGACAAGTCTTGCTCTGGTGTAACCTTGATTTAACAGTTTGTAAGAGAGATGGCTATGTCTCTCTACAAAATCACCATATGAACTGCATGCTCTAGCATATCGAATAAACTGGGAAATGTATACCCCATAAGCTTGTGAGAGTGGAATATTACTTATGAGGTGTGGAAAATTAATGATACTAAAAGTTGAAATCATCTCTCTTGTCATATGGCCTAGTAGAAAGGTGACCATCAGAGTCAAATTCAAGTAAAACGTGCAGATATGAAGCAGAACAGGCCGTTTCTGTAGTTTCTTTAATCTCCAATATTGCACGAAACTGTATGACCTCTTATCGACACGATAAAGAGGAATCACCACTCAGTCTGCCAAGAACACAACGGAAAGGCAGTCTACGGATCCCACTAATGCGGTGTCAAGCACCACAAGACGTCTTGTTAATGATGTCGCGTGACTGTAGAAAATATCCAGCCAAGAAACAGCTAAAGAATTAGTCTGATAAACAGAACATCTCAATCCTCGAACGCTGAAGCGCAGAGCTCGACATTAGCGTTCTAAGTGAAAACAGAGACATTAGACAAAATACAACCAATCTCAGTGAACGTGAAGGAACGGAAATTGAAGGTGACGATTTGCGCTGTGACACAAGGGAAACTTTCTCAGAATTGTCATCTTCGTCACCTCTGTTGTTGCCATCTACTCAATTCAAAGGCAAGAACAACAAGAATAAATGAAAAGGAAGACAAACCCAGCAACAATTTTGAACTATTACCAACAATGAGGACTTTGCAATTAGTTACCCAGAGTTTTAGACACTTTAGAAACAAAACGAAAAGGAATGGTATTTGTTGTTGTTTAAGACACGAGAAAGCGAAAGTTTTGAAATTACAAGAACTGCATGCAGATGAAAAAGACATTGACATATGGTTGGAAGAATGGGATAGCAAGGTATCCTCTTCAAAAGGTTATAGCAGACTGAAATGCTGAAATGGTTATGCGTATCTTTGACCTCAACATTTATTCAGTGTGTAATGACTTTTGAAGTATTTGCATGGCAAACCATAACATCAGTGTTGTTAAACTTTAAATTTGAGGTGTATACGCCCAAATTGTTAAACAAAGAACACAGTTTCCGACGAAACTAATTGATTATGTTGACACCCATTTCTTTTACAAAAATATTACTGTAGCGTGAAATTTAAATGATTTAAATTGTGTATGTAACAACAATGAACAGAATATAACAGAATTTTTAACTTGAAATAACATCAATCATTTGATGGTTCAATGGAATCTGACGTAGATTTTGTGATCAGTTTCAGTTTTTGTTTCAGTTTTGTGATGTTTGGAGTAATTTTCATCCTGGACAAGGTCAATTTGCTTGGCGAAGAATGGCCCCGTTATCTGTTCTTAGCAGGCTTCATTATATTTTTATTTCGAAGCACCTCGTCAAGCGTTAAACAGAAATCATATATTCGTGCTGCTGTACATAACTATCATTTGACCATTTACCTTGAATTACAGACGATGTCTGATAGTAAAGTAGTCTACGAGTACCTTGTGCGTGCAAACTAAATAATACACTTTTGCAGAATGAAGACTTTGGCAATAGTGTCAAGAATTTCACCACAGAAAGTGGTTACCAGAAATCCCAAAAATAGTAGGTTGAAATGGGACATGAAGAAGAAAGAAAGTAAGAGTATGCGATAGAGTTCACAAAAGATCAAACGAAACATCACAACAAAGAAATATCAGACATGCGACATTTTGAATCTCAGTAACATTGTGTAGAATGCATACTTCAGCAGAAAAGTGAAACAAGCATAGTGACTGTTCTTCGTGAGAAATAAAATTAATATAACCTTCGTAGCAATCTCTTTGCCTCTTCCCTGTCTCATCTGAGCCTGCTTTACCCAATTATTATATAGCATAGAAAACTAGCACATATGCGTTACAATGTTTTATTGTGATGCTCAATTTGGCCATCAATTTGTTACACGTGCTCAGAGTGTGAAGTCATAGTAGGTCAAACATAGGTCTCCAGATTCTTTCAAGATCCCAGGACAAATAAATAGTGAAATATAAACGTAAATTTTGAACAGGTCAAATAGTTAGAAATGAAAAACTCGTCGGCAACTATCTTTTACACATGTATGTGTCAAATTTAGATTTACTGATCTCATCATTGCTTGGATTGCATACACCAGTTTCATGGTGACAAGTACCAACCGATTCAGCCACAGTTTGGCACTGATAATGAAAATAACAGTCCAACACGTAGATTTGGAAAATTGTCTCTTAAAATTGTATAATTGTCTGGTCTGAACAAAATCACCATAACATACCACGTTATTATTGCTCTGATAATTAATATTTAAAAAAGCATTTTCCCTGAGTCTGTCTATAGCTCTGTGAAAAGCTTCTTGCTTTTCCGATTACTATATGTGTTTGTACTGTGTCTGTGTGCTGTATGCTCCACGCACACTGTGTTGCTCGGTCACACACAGACTTGTAACGTGTAAGTCGGTTTCTGTGACCAACTCTTTTTGGGTTGAAAACGGTGGCCGACTGGTTTTGTGTGAGGCCTACCAGCTAGGCGATGGTGCCGTGAGTGTGCGGGGTTAAAATCCCGTTTGGGTTATGGTAAAAAATATATTTCATCTTAATGTTCAAAAAAAGACTCTGCATAAGACAAGATGTACTGAAATCTTTCCAAAACGAAATATTTACCTCCTACTCAGAGAGAGAGAGAGAGAGAGAGAGAGAGAGGAGAGAGAGAGAGAGAGAGAGAGAGAGAGAAGAGAGAGAGAGAGAGAGAGAGAGAGAGAATAATCGATATAAAAGGAGAGACAAAGAAACGTAAAAATAGACAGAGGAGAGAGACAGAAACGGAGATTGAGAATTATACTTTGTCTTTTTATATAGACTATAAACCTGCTTGATTGAATTTTAGAGCGTGTTGTACATCCTGTTATTGCAGAATGTCCTGTCTTCGGAGGCCATAGATTTCGATTGTATAGGATATAGCATAAATACATGCATGTTTCTTCAGAATCTTCCCAGCACAAAAACATCATTTGTAAACTCTTTTTTTTTACTTTTTGAAAGTAACCTTTAAATAGTTAACATAGTGGATATGCTAATCCTTCATAAAAACTAAGTAAAAATCTCTGGCTGTAAAATTAAATGCACTGAGATGAATTTTTGAAATATAATTTGTCTCATAAATTTCTGAAAAACCCAAATGTAATTTTGAATTGATAAAATTTGGTTATACTTACCAGCTGTGCGAGAGAGAGGAGAGAGAGAGAGAGAAGAGAGAGAGAGAGAGAGAGAGAGAGAGAGAGAGAGAGAGAGAGAGAGAGAAGAGGGGGGGAGAGAGAGAGAGCGAGTGAGAGAGAGGAGTGAGAGAGAGAGGGGAGGGAGGGAGGGAGAGAGAGAGACAGAGAAAATAATAGATATAAAGAGAGACAAAAGAACGTAGAAAAAGACAGAGGAGAGAGACAGAAACGGAGACTGAGAATTAGACTTTGTCTTTTTATATAGACTATAAACCTGCTTGGTTGATTTTTAGAGCGTGTTGTACATCTTTTCATTGCAGAATGTCCTGTCTTTTGAGGCCATAGACTCCCATTGTAGGATATAGCATATATACATGCATATTTATTTAGAATCTTCCCAGCACAAAAACATTATTTATAAACTCTTTTTTTTACTTTTTGAAAGTAACCTTTAAATAGTTAACATAGTGGATATGCTAATCCTTCATAAAAAGAAAGTATAAAATCTGTGAATGTAAAATTATCTGCACTGAGATGAATTTTTGAAATATAATTTGTCTCATAAATTACTGAAAAACCAAAATGTCATTTTGAATGTGATAAAAAACTTGGTGATACTTACCAGCTGTGCGAGGGTGAGAGGGAGAGAGAGAGAGAGAGAGAGAGAGAGAGAGAGAGAGAGAGAGAGAGAGAGAGAGAGAGAGAGAGAGAGAGAGAGAGAGAGAGAGAGAGAGAGAGAGAGAGACAAACAGACAGACAGACAGACAGACAGACAGACAGACAGACAGACAGACAGACAGAGGGAGACAGAGAGAGAGCGAGTGAGAGAGAGAGGGGAGGGAGGGAGGGAGAGAGAGAGACAGAGAAATAGTAGAGAAAAGAGAGACAAAAGAACATAGAAATAGACAGAAGACAGAGACAGAAA